>NW_012109685.1:585775-685985 GCF_000951045.1 Mandrillus leucophaeus | reverse complement strand
TTGTTATACTTTAAGTTCTGGAATACATGAGCAGAATGTGCAGGTTTGCTAAACAGATATACACGTGCCATGGTGGTTTGCTGCACCCATCAACCCATCATTGACATTAGGTATTTCTCCTAATGCTATTGCTCCTCTATCCCCTCACCCACCATGGACAGGCCCCGGTATGTGATGATCCCCTCCCTGTGTCCATGTGTTCTCATTGCCCAACTCCCACTTATGAGTGAGAACATGTGGTGTTTGGTTTTCTGTTCCCGTGATAGCTTGCTGACAATGATAGTTTTCAGCTTCATCCATGTCCCTGCAAAGGGCATGAGCTCATCATTTTCATGGCTCCACAGTGTTCCATGGTGTATATCTGCCACATTTTCTTTATTCAATCTATCACCGATGGGCATTTGGGTTGGTTCCAAGTCTTTGCTATTGTAAATATTTCTCCAGTAAACATAGGTGTGCATGTGTTTTTATAGTAGAATGATTTATAATCCTTTAGGTATATACCCAGTAATGGGATTGCTGGGTCAAATGGTATTTCTCATTCTAGATCCTTGAGGAATTGCCACACTGTCTTCCACAATGATTGAGCTAATTTACATTCCCACCAACAGTGTAAAAGCGTTCCTATTTCTCCACATCCTCTCCAGCATCTGTTGTTTTCCGACTTTTTAATGATCGCCATTCTAACTGGCATGAGATGGTATATCATTGTGGTTTTGATTTGCATTTCTCTGATGACCAGTGATGATGAGCTTTTTGTCATATGTTTGATGGCCACATAAATGTCTTCTTTTGAGAAGTGTCTCCATGTTCATATCTTTTGCCCACTTTTTGATGGGGCTGTTTGTTTTGTCTTGTAAATTTTAATTAAGTTCCTTGTAGCTTCTGGATAATAGCCCTTTGTCAGATGGATAGATTGCAAAAATTTTCTCCCATTCTGTAGGTTTCCTGTTCACTATGATGATGGTTTCTTTTGCTGTGCAGAAGCTTTTTAGTTTAATTAGATGCCATTTGTCAATTTTGGCTTTTGTTGCAATTGCTTTTTGTGTTTTAGTCATGAAGTCTTCACCCATTCCTATGTCCTGAATAGTATTGCCTAGGTTTTCTTCTAGAGTTTTTATGGTTTTAGGTCTTACATTTAAGTCTTTAATTCATCTTGAGTTAATTTTTGTAAAAGGTGTAAGGAAGGGGTCCAGTTTCAGTTTTCTGCATATGGCTAGCCAGTTTCCCAACACCATTTATTAAATAGGGAATTCTTTCCCCATTGCTTTTTTTTGTCAGGTTTGTTGAAGATCAGATGGTTGTAGATGTGTGACATTATTTCTGAAGCCTCTGTGCTGTTCCATTGCTCTATATATCTGTTTTGTTACCAGTAACATGCTGTTTTGGTTACTGTAGCCTTGCAGTATAGTTTGAAATCAGGTAGCATAATGCCTCCAGTTTTGTTCTTTTTGCTTAGGATTGTCTTGGCTATGTGGGCTCTTTTTTGGTTCTATAAGAAATTTAAAGTAGTTTTTTCTAATTCTGTGAAGAAATTCAGTGGTAGCTTGATGGGGATAGCATTGAATCTATAAATTACTCTGGGCAGTATGGCCATTTTCACAATGGCGATTCTTCCTATCCATCAGCATGGAATGTTTTTCTATTTGTTTGTGTCCTCTCTTATTTCCTTGAGTAATGGTTTGCAGCTCTCCTTCAAGAGGTCCTTCACATCCCTTGTGAGTTGGATCCCTAGGTATTTTATTCTCTTCATAGCAATTGTGAATGGGAACTCACTCATGATTTGGCTCTGTTTGTCTCTTATTGGTGTATAGGAATGCTTGTGATATTTGCACATTGATTTTGTATCCTGAGACTTTGCTGAAGTTGCTTATCAGCTTAAGGAGATTTGGGGCTGAGACGATGGGGTTTTCTAAATATACAATCATGTCATCTTCAAGCAGAGAAAATTTGACTTCCTCTCTTCCTATTTGAATACCCTTTTTTTTCTTTCTCTTGCCTGATTGCCCTGGCCAGAACTTCCAATACTATGGTTGAATAAGAGTGGTGAAAGAGGACATCCTTGTTTTGCGCCGGTTTTCAAAGGGAATGCTTCCAGTTTTTAACCATTCAGTGTGATGTTGGCTGTGGGTTTGTCATAAACAGTTCTTATTATTTTGAGATACATTCCATCAAAACCTAGTTTATAGAGAGTTTTTAGCATGAAGGGGTGTTGAATTTTATCGAAGTCCTTTTCTGCATCTATTGAGATCATCATGTGGTTGGTTGTCATTGTTTCTGCTTATTTGATGAATTATATTTATTGATTTGCATATGTTGAACCTGCGTTGCATCCCAGGGATGAAGCCGACTTGACCATGGTGGATAAGCATTTTGATGTGTTGCTGGATTCGGTTTGCCAATATTTTTTTGAGGATTTTCACATCGATGTTCATCAGGGATATTGGCCTGAAATTTTCTTTTTTTGTTATGTCTCTGCCAGGTTTTGATATCAAGATGATGCTGGTTTCATAAAATGAGTGAGGGAGGAGTCCCTCTTTTTCTATTGTTTGGAACAGTTTCACAAGGAATGGTACCAGCTCCTCTTTGTACCTCTGGTAGAATTCGCCTGTGAATCTGTCTGGTCCGGGGTTTCTTTTAGTTGGAAGGCTATTAATTACTGCCTCAATTTCAGACCTTGTTATTGGTGTATTCAGGGATTCGACTTCTTCCTGGTTTAGACTTGGGAGGGTGTATTTGTCCAGGAATTTATTCATTTCTTCTAGATTTTCTAGTTTATTTGCATAGAAGTGTTTATAGTATTCTTCGATGGTAGTTTGTGTGTCTGTGGAATCAGTGGTGATATCCCCTTTATCATTTTGTATTGTGTCTCTTTTATTCTTCTTTCCTTTCTTCTTTATTATTCTGGCTAGTGGTCTATTTTGTTAATCATTTCAAAAAACCAGCTCGTGGATTCATTGATTTTTTTGAAGGGTTTTTCGTGTCTCTATCTCCTTCGGTTCTGATCTTAGTTATTCCTTGTCTTCTGCTAGGTTTTGAATTTGTTTGCTCTTGCTTCTCTTGTTCTTTTAATTGTGATGTTAGGGTGTCGATTTTAGATCTTTTCTGCTTTCTCCTGTTGGCATTTAGTGCTATAAATTTCCCTCTAAACATTGCTTTAGCTGTGTCCTGGAGATTCTGGTACATTGTGTCTTTGTTCTCATTGGTTTCAAATAAATTATTTATTTCTGCTTTAATTTCGTTATTTACCCAGTAGTCATTCAGGAGCAGGTTGTTCAGTTTCCATGAGTTGTGTAGTTTTGAGTGAGTTTCTTAACCTGAGTTCTAATTTGATTGTACTGTGGTCTGAGAGACTGTCTGTTATAATTTCCATTCTTTTGCATTTGCTGAGGAGTGTTTTACTTCCAATTAAGTTGTCCATTTTAGAATAAGTGTGATGTGGTGCTGAAAAGAGTGTATATTCTGTTCATTTGGGGTGGAGAGTTCTTTAGATGTCTATTAGGTCTGCTTGGTCCAGAGCTGAGTTCAGCTCCTGAATATCCTTGTTAATTTTCTGTCTCATTGATCTGTCTAATATTTACAGTGGGGTGTTAACATCTTCTACTATTATTGTATGAGAGTCTAAGTCTCTTTGTAGGTCTCTAAGAACTTGCTTTATGAATCTGGGTGCTCCTGTGTTGGGTGCATATATATTCAGGATAGTTAGCTCTTCTTGTTGCATTGATCCCTTTACCATATGTAATTCCCTTCTTTGTCTTTTTGATCTTTGTTGGTTTAAAGTCTGTTTTATCAAAGACTAGGGTTGCAACTCCTGCTTTTTTTTCACTTTCCATTTGCTTGGTAAATATTCCTCCATCCCTTTATTTTGAGCCTATGTGTGTCTTTGCACATGAGATGGGTCTCCTGAAAACAGCACACTGATAGCTTGACCCTTTATCCAACTTGCCAATCTGTCTCTTTTAATTGGGGCATTTAGCCTATTTACATTCAAGGTTAATATTGTTATGTGTGAATTTGATTCTGTCATTATGATGCTAGCTGGTTATTTTGCCCATTAGTTGATGCAGTTTCTTCACAGTGTCGACAGTCTTTACAATGTGGTATGTTTTTGCAGTGGCTGGTACCAGTTTTTCCTCTCCATATTTATTGCTTCCTCCAGGAGCTCTTGTAAGGCAGGCCTGGTGGTGACAAAAACTCAGTATTTGCTTGTCTGTAAAGGATTTTATTTCTCCTTCACTTGTGAAACTTAGTTTGGTTGGATATTAAATTCTGGGTTGAAAATTCTTTTCTTTAAGAACGTTGAATGTTGGCCCCCACTCTCTTCTGGCTTGTAAGGTTTCTGCAGAGAGATCCGCTATTAGTCTGATGGCCTTCCCTTTGTGGGTAACCTAAGCTTTCTCTCTTGCTGCCCTTAACATTTTTTCCTTCATTTCAACCTTGGTGAATCTGACAACTATGTGTCTTGGGGTTGCTCTTCTCGAGGGATATTTTTGTGATGTTCTCTGTATTTCCTGAATTTGAATGTTGCCTGTCTTGCTAGGTTGGGGATGTTCTCTTGGATAATATCCTGAAGAGTGTTTTCCAACTTGGTTCCATTCTCCCTGTCACTTTCAGGTACACCAGTCAAATGTAGGTTTGGTCTTTTCACATAGTTTCATATTCTGGGAGGCTTTGTTCGCTCCTTTTCATTTTTTTTTCTCTATTCTTGTCTTCATACTTTATTTCATTAAGTTGATCTTCAATCTCTGATATTCTTTCTTCCACTTGATCAATTCAGCTATTGATACTTGTGTATACTTCATGAAGTTCTCATGCTGTGTTTTTCAGCTCCATAGAGTCAGTTATATTCTTCTCTAAACAGGTTATTCTAGTTAGCAATTCCTCTAACCTTTTTTCAAGGTTCTTAGCTTCCTTGCCTTGGGTTAGAACATGCTCCCTCAGCTTGGAGTTTATTATTACCCACTTTCTGAAGCCTACTTCTGTCAATGCACCAAACTCATTCTCTGTCCAGTTTTGTTCTCTTGCTGGTGAAGATTTGTGATCCTTTGGAAGAGAAGAGGTGCTCTGGTTTTTGGAATTTTCAGCATTTTTGCGCTGGTTTTTCCCTATCTTCATGGATTTACCTACCTTTGGTCTTTAATGTTGGTGACCTTCAGATGGGGTTTTTGTGTGGACCTCCTTTTTGTTGATATTGATGCTATTCCTTTCTGTTGGTTAGTTTTCCTTCTAACAGTCAGGTCCCTCTGCTGCAGGTCTGCTGGAGTTTGCTGGAGGTCCACTCCAGACCCTGTTTGCCTGGGTATCACCAGCAGATGCTGCAGAACAGCAAAGATTGCAGCTTGTTCTTCTCTGGAAGCTTTGTCTCAGAGGGGTACCCGTCAGATGCCAGCCAGAGCTCTCCTGTATGAGGTGCCTGTCAACCCCTGGGAGTCTCCCAGCTGCTGAAGCTGCACCCACAGCCACCCCTTTCCCCAGGTGCTGTGTCCCAAGGATTTGGGAGTTTTATCTATAAGCCCCTGACTGGAGCTGCTGCCTTTCTTTCAGAGATGCCCTGCCCAGAGAGGAGTAATCTAGAGAGGCAGTCTGGCTACAGCAGCTTTGCTGAGCTGCAGTAGGCCCTGCCCAGTTCAGTGGTTTTGTTTACTCTGTGAGGGGAAAACCACCTACTCAAGCCTCAGTAATGGCAGACGTCTCTCCCCTCACCAAGCTCAAGCATCCCAGGTCGACTTCAGACTGCTGTGCTGGCAGCGAGAATTTCAAGCCAGTGGATCTTAGCTTGCTGGGCTCCATGGGGGTGGGATCTAGACCACTGAGCTAGACCACTTGGCTCCCTGGCTTCATTCCCCTTTCAGGGGGAGTGAACGGTTCTGTCTTGTTGGCATTCCAGGTACCACTGGGATATGAAAAAAAACTCCTGCAGCTAGTTTGGTGTCTGCCTAAACGGCCACCCAGTTTTGTGGTTGAAACCCAGGGCCCTGGTGGTGTAGACACCCAAGGGAATCTCCTGGTCTGCGGGTTGCGAAGACTGCGAGAAAAGCATAGTATCTGGGCCAGAATGCACCATCCCTCACAGCACAGTCCCTCATGGCTTCCGTTGGCTAGGGGAGGGAGTTCCCCAACCCCTTGTACTTCCCAGCTGAGGTGACACCCCACCCTGCTTCGGCTTGCCCTCCATGGGCTGCACCACTGTCTAACCAGTCTCAATGAGATAAGCCAGGTACCTCAGTTGGAAGTGCAGAAATCACCTGCCTTCTGTGTTGATCTCGCTGGGAGCTGCAGACCGGAGCTGTTCTTATTCTGCCATCTTGCCAGCCACCTCAAGTCCAAATCTTTTATAATGGGGAGTAAGCCTGTTGGGCCTTGCTCTGGAAGGAGGCACTTTTACAGTGTTTGTTTGCAGTGGAGAGTAAACAAATTTTACTTTGCTCGAGATAAAGACACTGTCACTACCTTCTAAGGCTGTTCACTATACAGACATCCTTGAAAAAATAATCTGGAAAAAAAAACAGTCAGTATCTCTGAGCACAAGATGTGCAGAAACTTAAAGGACCCGTGGAGAATTGTCTCCCAACACTAACCAGTCAGTGAAACTCCACCCAAAGATATGTGGTTCATGATTCTTTCTTTAAAGATTTTCAACTGAAGCTTAGCACAGCTCTAACCTTCTCAAAACTTCATGTTTCCCACTCCAATCTCAAATTTCCCTTTTTCTTTTCTTTTTTTTTTTTTTTTCACTCCCCAGCAGTTTCTGCATATTGAGCCCGGTCCTCACTCTTATTTTTGCTCTGGTGGCTGGACTACTTGCTCGTAGCCCCAGATCTTAGATTCGCCTCTGACTCATGTGTCTAGCTCATATCCTCCAGCAGGTTGCTCCCATAGATAATGTACCAGTAACAACTGCCTTATCTGACTAGTACTGGGACTCTGTTACTGCCCTGGTAAGGAGGCCTCTCCCCTCAGAGAGCACATAGTGACTATGAAACTGACAGTTTCTATGGCTAGGTAGGACAATCTATAGGTGATGAAAATCATTACAGGCAACTGGGTTTGGGTTCAGCCTGCCCTAGCTTTTCTCTTTGTTTTTTAATGTGTTTTCTGGGGAAGGAGGGGACTCATTCTGTTTATGTGCAATTTTAGTTAATGCTGTTTGGAAGAGTCTTTCAGTCTATAAACCCAATATGTTGCCATAGAAACAGTTCTCCATCTGAAATACATCCAATCAATTCTAAAATTATCATTCAGAAAACCTTCATAAATTAGAAGTAATCCAACAGATACCCAGAATGTCAGCATTTAGGTAATGAGCTGCATTTTCTCATTTTATTTAATTATTTTAAAATCAAGAAATCAACGGCAAAGAATCCAACTTAGATACACAGATGCTCCCTGACTCGTGATACAGTTCCATTCCAATAAACCCATCATAAGTTGAAAATACATTAAATTGAAAATGCATTTAATACATTTAAGCTACTGAACATCATAGGTTAGCCTGGCCTACTGTAAATGTGCTCTGAACACTTTCATTAGCCTAACATGGGGCAAAATCATCTAAAACAAAGCCTATTTTACGATGAAGTGTTGAATATCTCATGTAATTTATTGAATACTGTACTGAAAGTGAAAAAACAGAATGGTTATATGATACACAAAGTACAGTTTCTGCCGAATGTATATTGTTTTTCTACCATCATAAAGTCAAAAAAATTCTAAGTCAAACCATTGTAAGCCAAGAACCATCTGTACATGGAAATAGAAAGATACTCAAGCTAGGAAAATTCTTCATTGATTCTTTTATTCTGGAAACAACATTATTATAGAGCAACGTACGCCATTTAGAAAAGACAAGGTTGTTTCCTTTTTTAATTTTTTTAACTTTATTTTAGGTTCAAGGGTACCTAGGTGTTCAGGTTTGCTATATAGGCAAACTGCATGTCACAGGGGTTTGGTGCACAGATTATTTTGTCTCCCAGGTAGTAAGTATAGTATTCAACAGGTATTTTTTTTCTGATCCTCTCCCTCCTCCCACCCTTTGCCCTCAAGTAGGCCCTGGTGTATGTTGTTCCCCTCTTTGTGTCCATGTGTTTTCATTGTTTAGCTTCCACTTACAAATAAGAATGTGCAGTATTTGATTTTTTGTTCTTGCATTAGTTTGCTAAGGATAATGGCCTCCAGCTCCATCCATGTTGCTGCAAAGGACATGATCTCCTTTCTTATGGCTGTGTAGTATTCCATGGTGTAGGTGTACCACATTTTTTAAATGCAGTCTACAGTTGATGAGCATTTAGGTTGATTCCATGTCTTTGCTATTGTGAATAGTGCTATGATGAACATATGCATGCATTTGTCCTTATGATAGAAGGATTTATATCCCCTTGGGTAGTCACCCAATAATGGGATTGCTGGGTCAAACGGTAATTCTGTTTTAAGTTCTTTGAGGAATCACCACACTGCTTTCTACAATGGCTGAACTAATTTACACTCCCACCAACAGCGTATAAGAGTATCCTTTTCTCTGCAATCTCATCAGCACCTGCTTTTTTTTTAAATCATAGCCACTCTGATTAGTATGAGGTAGTACCTCATTGTGGTTTTGATTTCCATTTCTCTAATGATTAGTGATGTTGAGATTTTTTTCATATGCTTGTTTGTTGCATGTATGTCTTCTTTTGAAAAGGTTCTACTGGGGTTTTTTTCTTTCTAATGGGGTTGTTTTTTGCTTGTAAATTTGTATAAATTCCAAATAGATTCTGGATATTAGACTTTTGTTGGATGCATACTTTGCAAATATTTTCTATCATTCTGTAGGTTGTTTGTTTACTCTGTTGATAGTTTCTTTTGCTCTGCAGAAGCTCTTTGGTTTAATTTGGTCCCACTTGTTAATTGTTTTTGCAACAACTGCTTTTGGTGTTTTCAGCATGAAATCTTTGCCAGGTCCTATTTCCAGAATGGTATATCTTAGGTTATCTTTCAGGGTTTTTATAGTTTTGGGTTTTACATTTAAGTCTTTAATTCATCTTGAGTTGATTTTTGTTATGGTTTAAGGAAGGGGTCTAGTTTCAGTCTTCAGCATATGGCTAGTCAGTTATCCCAGCATCATATATTGATGGGAAGTCCTTTCCCCATTGCTTTTTTTTTGTCAGCTTGGTTAAAGATCAGGTGGTTGTAGGTGTGCAGAATCATTTCTGGGCTCTCTATTCTGCTCCATTGGTCTATGTAACTGTTTTTGTACCAGTACCATGCTGTTTTAGTTACTGTAGCCTTGTAGTATAGTTTGAAGTTGGGTAATGGGATGCCTCCAGCCTTGTTCTTTTTGCTTAAAATTGCCTTGGCTAGGCTGGGTGTCGTGGCTCATGCCTGTAATCCCAGCACTTTGGGAGGCCAATGCAGGTGGATCACGAGGTCAGCAGTTCAAGACCAACCTGACCAACATGGTGAAACCCCATCTCTACTAAAAATACAAAAATTAGCCAGGCATGGTGGTTCACACCTGTAGTCCTAGCTACTAAGGAGGTTGAGGCAGGAGTATCATTTTAACCTGGGAGGCACAGGTTGCAGTAAGGCAAGACCACACCACTGCACTCTAGCCTGGGTGACAAAGTAAGACTCTGTCTCAAAAAAAAAGAAAAAAGAAAAAAAGAATTGCCTTGGCTATTTTGGCTCTTTTTTGTTTCAATATGAATTTTAAAATAGTTTTTTCTAATTCTGTGAAGAATGTCATTGATAGTTTGATAGGGAAAGCATTGAATCTGTAAATTCTTTGGGCAGTATGGCCATTTTAACAATATTGAGTCTTTCTATCTGTATTAGCTTATTCTCACACTGCTATAAATAACTGCTGGAGACTGGGTAATTTATAAAGGAAAGAGGTTGAATTGACTCACAGTTCCACATGGCTGGGGAGGCCTTAGGAAACTTAAAATCATGGCGGAAGGGAAAGCAAACATGTTTTTCACATGGCGGCAGGAAAGAGAAGTGCAGAGTGAAGGCGGGGAAAGCCTATTATAAAACTGTCAGATCTCACGAGAACTCACTCACTATCATGAGAACAGCATGGGGGAATCACTCCCCTATGATCTAGTCACCTCCCACAAGATCCCTCCCCTAACATGTGGGGATTACAATTTAGATTGCAGTTCAAAATGAGATTTTGAGTGGGGTCACAGACAAACCATATCATTTTGTGCCTGGCCCTTCCCAAATCTCATGTCCTCACATTTCAAAAAATAATCATGCCTTTCCAATAGTTCCCCAAAGTCTTAACTCATTCCAGCATTAGCCCAAAAGTCCAAGTCCGAAGTCTCATCTGAGACAAGTCAAGTCCCTTCCACCTATGGGCGTATAAAATCAAAAGTTAGTTACTTCCTAGATACAGTGGGGGTACAGGCATTGGTTAAATACACCCATTCCAAATGGGAGAAATTAGACAAAATAAGGGGCTACAGGCCCCATGCAAGTCCAAAATCCAATAAGGCAGCCACTAAACCTTAAAGTTCCAAAATGATCTCCTTTGACTCCATGCTTCACATTCAGGTCACTGATGCAAGAGATGGGCTCCCATGCCTTGAGTAGCTCCACCCCTGTGGCTTTGCAGAGTACAGCCTGCCTTCTGGCTGCTTTCATGAGCTGGTGTTGAGTGCCTGCAGCTTTTCCAGGCACATGGTGCAAGTTGTTGGATCTACCATCCTGGGATCTGGAAGTCAGTGGCCCTCTTCTCACAGTTACATTAGGCAGTGCCTCAGTGGGGACTCTGTGTAGGGTCTCAGATCCCACATTTCCTTTCCGCACTGCCCAAGCAGAGGGTCTCCATGAGGACTCTGCCTCTACAGCAAACTTCTGCCTGGACACCCAGGTGTTTCCATACATCTTCTGAAATCTAGGTGAAGATTCCAAAACCTCACTTCTTGACTTCTGTGTGCCACCAGGCTCAACACTACTTGGAAGCTACCAAGGCCTGGGTTTGCACTCTTTGAAGCAATGGCCTGAGTTGTACGTTGGCCTTTTTATGCATGGCTGGAGCAGCTGGAACTCAGGGCATCAAGTCCCACGGCTGCACACAGCAATGGGGCCCTCAACCTGGCCCACGAAATCATTTTTCCTTTCTAGGCCTCCAGCTGCTGTACAGGTCTGTGACATGCCCTGGAGACATTTTCCCCATTGTCTTGGGTGATCAATATTTGGCTCCTCGTTACTGATGCAAATTTCTGCAGTCAGATTTAATTTCTCCCCTCAAAAATGGGTTTTTCTTTTCTACTGCAGCCTCAGGCTACAAATTTTCCAAACTTTTATGCTCTGTCACCTCTTTAATGCTTTGCTGCTTAGAAGTTTCTTCTGCTACATACCCTACATCATTTCCCTCAAGTTCAAAGTTCCACAGATCCCTAGGGCAAGGGCAAAATGCCACCAGTCTCTTTGCTAAAGCATACCAAGAGTGACCTTTACTCGAGTTCCCAAGAAGTTCCTCATCTCCATCTGAGACCACCTCAGCCTGAACTTTATTGTCCATATCACTATCAGTATTTTGGCCAAAACCATTCAATAAGTCTTTAGGAAGATCCAAACTTTCCTACATCTTTCTATGTTCTTTTGAGCCCTTCTAACTTTTCCAATCTCTGCCTGTTATCCAGTTCCAAAATTGCTTCCACATTTTGGGTTATCTTTACGGCAGCACCCCACTCTCTGAGCTACCAATTTACTGTATTAGTCCATTTTCATGCTGCTATAAAGAACTCCCTATGACTGGGTAATTTATTAAGGAAAGAGGTTTAATTAACTCACAATTCTGCTTGGCTGGGGAGGCCTCAAGAAACTTACAATCATGGCAGAAGGAGAAGCAAACACTTCCTTCTTCACATGGCAGCAGGAGAGAGAAGTGCAGAGTGAAGTGGGGAAAAGTCCCTTATAAAACGATCAGATCTCGTGAGAACTCACTCACTATCATGAGAACAGCATCAGGGAACCACATCCATGATCTAATCACCTCCCATAAGGGTCCCTCCCCCGACACATAGGGATTACAATTCGGATTACTATTCAAGATGAGATTTTGGGTGGGGACACAGCCAAACCATATCACTATCCATGAGCATGGAGTGTTTTTTCATTCATTTGTGTTATTTCTTATTTCTTTGAGCAGTGTTTGTAATTCTCCCCTTGAAGATCTTTCACCTCCCTGGTTAGCTGTGTTACTAGGTACTTTATTCTTTTTGTGGCAATTATAAAGGGGATTGCTTTCCTGATTTGGCTCTTGGTTTGGATGTTATTGGTGTATGGGAATGCTACTGACTTTTGTACATTGATTTTATATCCTGAAACTGTGCTGAAGTTGTTTTGAAGACCAAGGAGCTTTTGGGTAGAGACTAGAGGCTTTTCGAGATATAAAATCATATTGTCTGTAAACAGAGATAGCTTGACTTCCTCTATTCCTATTTGGATACCTTTTATATCTTTTTCCTGACTAATTGCTCTGGCCAGAACTTCCAGTACTATGTTGAGTAAGAGTGGTGAGAGAGAACATCCTTGTCTTGTTCCAGTTTTCAAAAGGAATGCTTCCAGCCTTTGCCCATTCAGTATGATGTTGGTTGGGGGTTTGCTATAGACGGCTCTTAGCATTTTGAAGTATGTTCCTTCAACACCTAGTTTATTGAGAGTTTTTAACATGAAGCGCTGTTGGATTTTATCAAAAGTCTTTTCTGCATATATTGAGATAACTATGGTTTTTGGTTTTTGTTCTGTTTATGTGATTAGTCACATTTACTGATTTGCATACGTTAATCACCCTTGCGTCCCAGAGATAAAGCCTACTTGATAATGGTGGATACGGTTTTTGATATGATGCTGGATTCACTTTTCTAGTGTTTTATTGAGGATTTTTGCATCTATGTTCATCAAGAATATTGGCATGAGGTTTTCATTTTTTGTTGTGTCTCTGCCAGGTTTTAGTATCAGGATGATGCTGATCTCATAGAATGAGTTGGGGAGGAGTCCTTCATCCTCACTTTTTTGGAATAGTTTCAGTAGGAATGGTACCAGCTCTTCTTTATGCATCTGGTAGAATTTGGCTGTGAATCCTTCTGGTCCTGGACATTTTTTGTTGGTAGGCTTTTTATTACTGCTTCAATTTTGGAACTCATTACTGGTCTGCTCAGGGATTCAATTTCTTCCTGGTTCAGTCTTCAGAGGTTATCTATGTCCAGGAATTTGTCCATTCTTCTAGATTTTCCAATTTGTGTGCATGGAGGTGTTTATAGTGGTCTCTGAAGGTTTTTGTATTTCTGTGGGATAAGTGGTAGCATCTCCTTTGTCATTTCTAATTTTATTTGGATCATCTCTCTTTTTTTCATTATTATTCTAGATATCAGTCTATTTTTCTTATTAATTTTTTCAAAGAACTAACTCCTGGATTCATTGTTCTTTTGTATGGTTTTTCACATTTCCTTCAATTCAGCTCTGATTTTGGTTATTTCTTGTCTTTTGCTAGCTTTGGAGTTAGTTTGCTCTTATTTCTGTAGTTCCGCTAGTTGTGATGTTAGGTTGTTAATTTTAGATCTTTCTAACTTTTTGATGTGGGTGTTTAGTGCTATAAACTTCCCTCTTAACACTGCCTTAGCTGTGTCCAAGAGATTCTGGTATGTTGTATCTCTGTTCTCATTTATTTAAAAAATTTATTGATGTCTGACCTAATTTCATTGTTTATCCAAAAGTCATTGAGGAGCAGGTTGTTCAATTTCCATGCAATTGTACAGCTTTGAGTGATTTTCTTAGTATTGATTTCTATTTTTATTGCACTATGGTCTGAGAGTGTGGCTGGTATGATTTTGGGTTTTTTTTTTAATTTGCTGAGGATAGTTTTTTTCCAATTGCGTAGTCTATTTTAGAGAATGTGTCATGTGCAGGTGAGAATGTATAGTCTGTTGTTTTTGGGTGGAGAGTTCTGTACATGTCTATTAGGTCTATTTGGTCAAGTTCCAAGTTCACATCCTGAATATCTTTGTTAATTTTCTGCCTTTATGATCTGTCTAATACTGTAAGAGGGGTATTGGAGTCTACCACTATGATAGTCTGTGAATCTAAGTCTCTTCATAGGTCTCTAACAACTTGCTTTATGAATCTGGATGCTCCTGTGTTGGGTGCATATATATTTAGGATAGCTAGGTCTTCTTGCACCCTTTACCATTATGTAATGTCCTTCTTTTCTTTTTTTATCTTTGTTGGTTTAAAGTCTGTTTTGTCTGAAATTAGGATAGCAACTCCTGCTTTTTTCTGTTTTCCATTTGCCTAGAAGATTTTTCTCCATCCTTTTATTTTGAGCCTATAGGTGTCTGCATGTGAAATGGATCTCTTGAAGACAGTATATCATTTGGCCTTGCTTCTTTATCCAGCTTGCCACTCTGTGCCCTTTAAATGAGGCATTTTGCCCATTTACATTCAAGGTCACTATTGATATATGTGAATTTGATCCTGTCATTTTGCTGTGAGCTAGTTATTACACAGTCTTGTTTGTGTCGTTGCTTTATAATGTCACTGGTCTGTGTACTTAAGTGTATTTTTGTAGTGGCTGGTAGCGGTCTTTTCTTTCTGTATTTATTACTCCTTTTAGGACCTCTCATAAAGTAGGCCTGGTGGCAACAAATTCCCTCAGCATTTGCTTGTCTGAGAATAATCTTACTTCTCCTTCACTTATGAAGCTTAGTTTGGTTGGATATCAAATTCTTGATTGAAAATTCTTTTATTTAAGAATGCTGAATATAGGCCCCCAATCTCTTCTGGCTTGTAGGGTTTCTGCTGAAAAGTCTGCTGTTAGTCTAACAGGATCCTTTTGGTAGATGACCTGCTCCTTCTCTCTAATTGCCTTTAACGTTTTTTCTATCATTTCAACCTTGGAGAATCTGATGATTATGTGTCTTGGGGATAGTCTTCTCATGTAGTAGCTCACAGGAGTTTTCTGTGTTTCCTGCATTTGAATGTTGGCCTCTCTAACAAGGTTGGGATATCCTAGCTAGACGATATCCTGAAATATGTTCTCCAAGTTGTGTGCTTTCTCCCCATCTCTTTCAGGGATGCCAATGAGTCACAGGTTTGGTCTCTTTACATAATCTCATATTACTCAAAGGTTTTGTTCATTCTTTTTTATTCTTTTTTCTTTGTTTTTGTCTGACTGAGTTGTTTCAGAGAGCTGGTCTTCGAGCACTGAGATTCTTCTCTCAGCTTGGTCTAGTCTTCTGTTAATAATTGTGATTGCATTATGAAATTCTTGTCGTGTGTTTTTCAGCTCTATCTGATCAACTTGGTTATTTTTTATAATGGCCATTTCACCTATCAAGTGAAATGATACAGTTCCTGTATCATTTTATTGTAATCCTTACATTTCTTAGATTGGGTTTTTACTTTTTCCTGAATCTCAATGATCTTTGCTCCAATTCATATTCTAAATTCTATTTCCATCACTTCAGCCATTTCAGCCCAGTTAAGAATGCTTGCTGGAGAACTAGCGCATTCATTTGGAGGAAAGAAGATACTCTGGCTTTTTGAGTTGCCAGAGTTCTTACTCTGGTTCTTTCTCAACTGTGTGCACTGGTGTTCCTTTAACTGCAATGTATCTTGAGTACAGCCAACAGACTTCTTTTCTGGATGTTTTCAGAGGCCCAAGTCTCTGTGCAGCATCTTTATTTGTAGCTGAATTCTTGTCACTGGTTTTACAAGGGGATATGTTAGCTAAGTGTTATTGGTGTTGAAGTTTTGGGCTGTGATCCAGTAGGTGGCACTTAAGTGTAATGGCTGGTAGGTAGGCTCTTGCTTTGCCACGTAGCTCCTCTGTATTTCCTCAGGATTGCAGCTGGGCTCCCTCTCAGCGCTGTGAATGGGTGGCCTCCTCTCCCACTTGAGTGCTGGCTGCATATCCCGGCTTGGCACTCCTGGGCTGCACATTACAATTCTGGGGTGAGTTCAAACTTTCTGTTCCCTCTCAAGCTTGGAGGCAGCAGATGAAGGGACCTTAGCAGTGGCTGTGGCAAAGGGTCTTTCACTTGTTTTTTGACAAGAGGCTCACACCTCTTTCTGAGGTGGAGCCACGATCAATCAGTGTGATCAGCCCAGGATGGGTCCACTGCACTTTGGACCCAAGGGCAAGGGGAGGCCCTGCTAGTGATGAGCAGGGAGAGCAGGTGGGTCCTGGAGGGAGACAGACTGGCCTCTTCTCCTTAGGGCAACTTCAGCTTACTGAAGGTGTGATTGAAGCACTCAGGGTCTCTGCTCCTTTCTTAGTCTGAGGGCAGCAAGGGAAGTACCACAGCAGTGGCAGTGGCAAAGGTACCTCAGAGAAACAGAACCACTGCCAATGGGAGTGTTCAGCCAGGGGTTGGGTTGGCTGCACTGCTGGCCTGAATTGGGGGCTCCACTTGGTGAAGAGGAGGGGATGGAGGGCTCACAGGGAAGAGAGACTGGGCTCTTCCTCTGATGGTGACTGTGGTGCACTGAAAGCGCAGGTGAAGCCCTCAGACTCTTTGTTTCTTCCCCAGATGGAGGGCAGCAGAAGCAGAACCGTTGCTGTGGCAGAGGGGCTGTTGGTTCTCTCTGGGAGCTCCTCCTCTGGGAAACTCAGAGCCACTCCCAGTGGGCATCCTCAGCAGTGGCTGGGGCGACTGATCCTGACCCAGGGGCCCTACCTGGTGAAGAGTTGAGGATGGGGGTTCACAGAGAAGACAGACTGGACTCTGTACGGGGGCTGCAGGGTGCGGGAGGTGCCAACACAGGAAGTAAGCCCTTTGTTCCTTCCTTAGCCCAAGGGTGGTTAGGGCGGTACCACTACAGGTGCAATGGCGGAGGGGTTGTGGGTTGACTCTGGGACTTCCTCCTTAGAGAAATGCAGAGCTGCCTCTGACTGAAGTGCCCAGGCACGGCAGAGTAGTTATGCGGGAGTCCCAGGTCAGGAGGCCCTGCCCAGTGAGGAGAAGCAGGGACAGGGACCCAGTGAAGAACAGTCCAGATGAGAGATGAAGCCAGCTGGACTTCCTGGGTCAAGTGGGGACTTGAAGAACTTTTCTGTCTTACAAGAGGATTGTAAAATGCACCAAACAGCACTCTGCAGGTAGGATTGTAAAATGCACCAATCAGAGCTCTGTAGCTAGCTAGAGGTTTGTAAAATGCACCAATTAGTGCTCTGTAAAAATGTACCAATCAGCACTCTGTAGCTAGCTAGAGGTTTGTAAAATAGACCAATCAGCACTTGGTAAAATGGACCAATCAGCAGGGCATGGGTTGGAACAAATAAGGGAATACAAGCTGGCCACCCCGGCCAGCAGCTCAACCCGGTTGAGTCCCCTTCCACACTGTGGAAGCTTTGTTCTTTCACTCTTCACCATAGATCTTGCTGCTGCTCACTCTTTGGGTCCATGCCATCTTTAAGAGCTATAATACTCACTGGGAAGGTCAGGGGATCCATTCTTGAAGTTAGCAAGTCCACAACCAAACCCACTGGGAGGGACCAACTCCGGACACACAGACACTTTTCTGTGAAGCAGTTGTGCTATGCTGGGGATCCAAGCCGATTCCTAATCACCATGCACCCTCCAGCACCTGAAGGCAAGTGCAGCAAGGGCTGTGGGACAGCAAAAATGGCAGCCATCCTCTCTGTCTGGGAGCTCTGTCCCAGGGAAGTACAGAGCTGGTAACAGTCCTAGAGCCCTGGTAGGGGGTGGCTGGAGTCCCAGGTCAGGAGGCCCCACCCATTGATGAGAAGCGGTATTGGGGACCCATGTGGAAAACAGCCCGGCCACTTTTCCATGTGGCGGCTGCACTGTGTTGGAGTCCATGTTAGTCCCTAATTACCAGGCACTTTCCAGAGCCTGAAGGCAAGAGAAGCCAGGGCTGTGATACAGCCAAGATGGCGGCCTGCCTTGCCCACTTGGAGCGTCCTCCCAGGAAGTGCAGAAGATTATCTTTCAAATGACTACACAATAGTGACAATGCAAGGTGGGGGAACTGGTTCATTTCAACAGTGTTATACTCCTTAGAAGAGAAGCTTGTAAATATATGTATCCGAAAAAAATTCTAATTTTTAGAGATTTTTAATACTCTCTTATATCTCTTGTCTCCTTGAAAATATTTTAACCACTTAGTAGTTCTGAATGGAAAGTTATTAGGAGTTATGTAGCTCTTGCAAAGAAAGTCACAGGTCTAAAATAAGGAGATTCCCGCCGGGTGCGGTAGCCCAGATTACGCCTGTAATCCCAGTGCTTGGAGAGGCCTAGGTGGGTGGATCACTTGAGGTCAGGAGTTTGAGACCAGCCTGAACAACATAGTGAAACCCTGTTTCTACTAAAAATACAAAAAATTAGCAGGGCGTGGTGGTGGGTGCCTGTAATTCCAGCTTCTCAGGAGGCTGAGGCCAGAGAATGGTTTGAACCCAAGAGGTGGAGGTTGCAGTGAGCTGAGATCAGGTCACTGCACTACAGCTTGGGCAACAAAGTGAGACTCCTTTTCAAAAAAAAAAAAAAGTAAATACATAAATAATAAACTAAAGAGAGGCCAGGCGCAGTGGCTCACACCTGTAATCCCAGGACTTTGGGAGGCCAAGGCGGGCAGATCAGGAGGTCAGGAGTTCAAGACCAGCCTGGCCAATATAGTGAAACCCCGTCTCTACTAAAAATACAAAAATTAGCTGGGCATGGTGGCGTGTGCCTCTAGTCCCAGATACTCGAGAGGCTGAGGCAGAAGAATTACTTGACCCAGGAGGCAGAGGTTGCAGTAAACTGAGAACGCATCACTGCACTTCAACCTGGGCAACAGAGTGAGGCTGTCTCAATAATAATAATAATAATAATAATAATAATAGGCTGGGCACAGTGGCTCACACCTGTAATCCCAACACTTTGGGAGGCTGAGGCAGGTGGATCACAAGGTCAGGAGTTCGTGACCAGCCTGACCAAGATGATGAAACCCCATCTCTACTAAAAATACAAAAATTAGCTGGGCATGGTGGCGCACACCTACAGTCCCAGCTACTTGGGAGTCTGAGGCATGAGAATCTCTTGAACCCAGGAGGCAGAGGTTGTGATGAGCCGAGATCACACCATTGCACTCCAGCCTGGGTGACAAGAGCGAAACTTTGTCTTAAAATAATAATAATAATGATAATAATAATAATAATAAATAAGGAGAATCCCCCAAACTAAGGAATGGGATCAGAAATGTTTCTTTCTTGGAATTTATGATAAACATAATAAAACTTTTTTATTTTGGGAAATAAATTCCCAAATTTTTTCCTGGAGTTCACATTATTTCACCAGGAAAACATTAATATAGAATCTTGAGAGCAGTACTGTTCAATACAACTTTCTGTGATGATAGAAGTGCACTGTAATCTGTGCTGTTCAATATGGAACTTACTAGCTACATATGGGTATTGAGCACTTGAATGTAGCTAGTGACTAAAGAGCTAAATTTATTTAAAATGTTTATTAAATTTAAATTGTAGCATGTGGCTAGTAGCTACCATTTTGAACAATGCAACTTAATAGCCGAATACTCATGGAGTTGGGGGTCAAACTGCTGAGGTTCAAACTCTGGTTTCACATTTCACTATTTTGTTATTCTTCTCCTGTTGTTGGGTTGATGTCAAGATTCAGTGTGTTAAATTATATGTTAAGTAAATCTTAGCAATTGTTGTTATTATATACCAGTTATACAATTTACCAGCCATGTGCTGAAGTTACCTAATCTCACAAAACCGATTTCACCCACTAATAATACTACTGTATGGGATTTTTATAAGAATTAAATGAACTAATGTGTAAAATTGCTTAGTATATGCCCATCAGATGGAAGCACTCAATACATGTTAAATGCTATTATTAAATTATCAAAACAATGTTGCAACAAATAAATTTTTGTAACTTGCAGGACATACTGGGAAAACATAGTGAAGTTACGACGATTTATAAGGTGAGCAAATAATTTTGAGTCAAATCAAATTTGTTCAACAGCAAAATTTTAAATTTTAAACATAGAGTGATTCCACCAAGATTTGTAGAACACGTGAGATTAATCTTAACACAGTCTGCCAACTTTTCTTTTTCTCAGCTGAAGCCTTAACAAAAAAAAAAATCTATGTGAATATGTATATACCTTGTCTTTCTTATTATGGTTTTACTCTCTTCTTATTTTCGGTACCTGGTAGCACAGGAAAGTAAGTTAGAACAAATATATCACTGAAAGAAATCCTGTTTCCAATTATTTCAAGATATGCTGAGTCCATCAATTATATACCCAGCTCTAAAAACAACATATTTATAGCCACAGTTTTACACATTTCAAATGATTTCTTTATGTGAAATTCAAATAAACTAGTAACTCCTACATACATATTAACTCCTTTTCTATTTATATCTTAAATGTGGTTCCAAATGAAAAACATGTAGAATCTAAGAGTTTGGAGAATTTTTTAACATGTTGTAAAAATGTTTCTGCAAATTTACAGAAATTTATGAAGTCTGGAAAGTCTGAATTAGACTGCTGTTGGTGGTGGTTTGAAACGATTTTATTTTATAAATGGACTTAGTGTGCTCTTTTCATCATTTTTCTGGCATCTTAACAGCAGACAAGGAAAGTTCTTGTTTTTCCAGCAACGTCTGCTTGGTAAAGTCTAAGTAGGTCAGAGGAAGAAGCAAAACGTTTTTATTTCAATGAGAAATTCAAAACTCAGAACCCACTTTATATTTAAAGCTGCTTTCACTGGTGTAGTTGCCTAAAAGCAAGCAAGTAGCAGGTCCTTGCTCCCAGAAGCCTGCTCGCAGACCATGAAAAGAAAAACCTTCAGGGTTTGAAGTGTAAATTTTCTGGAATATTTTGTACTAAATTGCCAATGTGATATCAAAGACATAGCGAAGTATAGTTACTCCACCATGGCTGCTCCATCAGCAGGCTCCCTTTAATGAGCAGTTAGTTCTAATTAATAGTTCACCTCTGGCAGAAAATGTAATTTGGCTTTGCGTCATTTTCAAGAACAGACTGGAGTAAGAGTAAGGCAGTCAAAGAAAAGAGAGAAATGGTATGAGGGTTGGAATTATACTTAGAGACAGCAGGAAGATGATCACTATCTGGTTTTCCCAAATCTTCACAAATTGGATTACTAGATACTGGCTTGTTTTAAATTCTGGAGCTGTCTCTCAGAAGGGCACAGATTACATTTGTGCTGTGTCCTTCTGCAAGGGATAATTATTCTGTTCATCTGAACTTTCAGCTAACGCCAGTGTCTGATGGTAAAGGTTTCGATAGTGACACTTAAACACTTAGTATAACCCAGCTGGTAACTGAAGTCTCCCTATTCCTTGAGTTCTAGCTAAAATTGCCCTAATCTGTGCAAGTCCAAAACCCATCCTAGGACTCTGATGATTTCCACATCTACAAGTGTGTCTTTAATTCACTAGGTATCAATTTGAACAAAAAATCCAAGTCTTTTATCAACTTTCAATTTCCTGCCAAATAAAAGTCCACTCCCAGAGAACACTCACGATTAATAGAACTGACTGAAGTTTCGGTGGTGGGGTACCTATATAAGGAAAAGTCACCTCTCACCACATTCCACAAACAACTTAAAAATTTTATCGTTACCTTCCTGTGCTTTCAAGTCATCTGCAGCTTCTGCCACCAGGCAAGGTAGGCCTGTAGGCTTGAGGTGACTAGGGGACACTGCCAAAAGAGGCCCTGCCACAGGGTGAGAAGCAAATGACAAGTGGCCCCAGATGAGACTTATGACTTCCCAACAGCACACTAACCAGTGCCCAAGAGTCTTAAATCTCTGAAGCCTGTGCCTTCAACATGGAATCTGGGCCCAAGTTGTTTGTGGCAGATTACAGTGCACTTCTATTGCCACAGAAAGTTTTATGGAACAGCACTGCTGTAAAGATTCTATACTAATGTTTTCCTGATGAAATGTAGTGCAATAATGTGAACTCCAGGAAGACATTTCAGCATATGATAGGAAATGTAGGTATGTCAGCCCTTGGGAATAAGAAAATTAAACAGTATGTGTTTAGGTAAGCCAGTAGACACACTCCCCATTTCCCTGATTCCTTCTACACTGTCCCAAGTAATCATGCCATAATAAAGAAAAGTCAGTCCCATGTAAGACTAAATGGCGTTCTGGGATGGAGTTGTTACCAAGAAGTAAGTACCAGCACATAAAAATATTAAGGACTACCTCTTTAGGAAAAACATAAATAAGAAAAATTGGCCAGGTGCAGTGGCTCACACCTGTAATCCCAGCACTTGGGGAGGCTGAGGCTGGAGACTTGCTTGAGCCCAGGAGTTTGAGACCATGCTGAGATCTTGTTTCCTCAAAAACTTTTTAAAAATTAGCCGGGCATAGTGGCACACACCTGTAGTTCCAGCTATTCAGGGGGCTGAGGCAAGAGGATCACCTGAGCCTAGAGAAGGCCAAGGCTGGAGTGAGTCATGATGGCCCCACTGCAGTCCAGCCTGGACAACAGAGCAAAAAAAAAAAAATAGGAAGAGGGAGGGAAGAAAGGAAAGAAGGAAGGGAGGAAGGAAGGATGGCTGGCCAAGAGGGACGCCAAAACTCTCTTTCTCTCTCTCTCTCTCTCTCTCTCTCTCACACACACACACACACACACACACACACACAGAGAGAGAGCTTCACAAGGTGGACAGTGGTAAGAAATTAACCAGAAAATTACCTGACCACAATCTTTATTTCATTACCAAAAACAAAATGAAAAACAAAACAAAAGAAACCTTTCAGTTATTACTATGGCCTAGGGCCAATTTCTTGATAACTGGAATAAACTTTGTTAATTTAAGATTTAACTTCCTGCTTAAACATGTGTGAACTACTAGATACTGGCTTGTTTTAAATTCTAAATTACTTTTATTTCTCCCTGTGGAAGGGATTTGAAATGAGTCCCATTTAGAAAACAAGCCATCAGGGAAGGAAAATGATGATGAACACACTAACATCAGTATATATACTTAAGAGAGCCTTGTAACCTTGACTTAAGTGCTAAACTAAATATGGTATCTCATCACATTTCTGTACTTGTGAGCCAACACCACAGAAAAGCAAACTGAAATGAATGAGGTTCTTTGAATAATTTTCTAGTAAAAGTTTAAATATCACACTTCAAAGTAATTTAAATTATAGCAGATGGAAATGGCAGTGTCCTTAAATAGATTCCTTCACACTCTTCCAGGATTCAGAAGTCTTCTATTTAGATATCACAGCCTATCTTAATATGATTTACATGTTGGTATCTGCTACTTCTATCAAGCTGCCGGGTTAGAGGGCAGGCTGCCCTATCTCCCTCCTCTCACTGTCAAACTCCTGATCAGATGCGTTTATAATGACTGAAGATAGAGCCTTTTCATTTTCACTTGAGCTTCTTTGCTGCCTAGACTTACCTTCCTTGTGTTCATTATTCAAACCAGAAAGGCCTTTCTGGACTTGTTAGGCTGCTGAGAGGTTGCTCAGTCCTCTCAGCCTCTAGCCTATGGAATTACTCTGAAACTGAGGACCATAAATTCTACTGAATCCTTCCCAATTTCCTTTGGCTCCTAGGGACTATTTTTATTTCAGTTCCCACCTCCTTCCCTGTTCTTAGCCATGTCTTGGGAGATTTGTGGGATTCTGTGGTGGACAGAATAATGATCCCCCAAAGATTTTCACACTCTAATCTCCAGAACCTGTGAATGTTTTATTTCATGGCAAAACAGACGTTGAAAATGTGATAAAGGCTATGGATTTTTCTTTTCTTTTTTTTTTTCTTTGAGATGGAGTCTTGCTCTGTCACCCAGGCTGGAGTGCAGTGGCACGATCTCGGCTCACTGCAAGCGCTGCCTCCCGGGTTCACGCCATTCTCCTGCCTCAGCCTCCCAAGTAGCTGGGACTACAGGCGCCCGCCACCACGCCCAGCTAATTTTTTGTATTTTTAGTAGAGATGGGGTTTCACCGTGTTAGCCAGGATGGTCTTGATCTCCTGACCTCATGATCCGCCCGTCTTGGCCTCCCAAAGTGCTGGGATTGCAGGCGCGAGCCACCATGCCTGGCTGGCCTGGATCTTAAAATAAGGGAGGTTATCCTGAATCATCAAGGTGGGCTCAGCCCGCTCACATGAGCACAGAAAAGCAGAAATTTCTCCAGCTGTAGTCAGTCAGAGAGATGCATCAGAAGACAAAAGAGGCAGAGGAGAGATGCCTCAGAAGAGGGAGTCAGAGAGATTCAAAACCCGAGAAGGGCTTGACCCACCATTGCTGGCTTTGCAGACAGTGGGAGACAAGAGCCAAAGAATGCAGACAGCTTCTAAAAGCTGAGAACAACCTCTGGCCAACAAACAGTAAGGAAACAGAAACTTCTGTCATGCAATCACACAGGACTGAATTCTGCCGATAACTTGAATGAGCCTGGAACTAAATCCTTCCACCGCCCCCACCCTCAGAGCCTCCAGATAAGATCTGGGTCACCCAACACATTGATTTCAGCCTGTGGCACCCAGGGAAGATAAACCAGCTGAGCCTACCAGACTTCTTACCTACATAACTGTGACATAATAAATCTGTGTTGTTTGTGATAATTTGTTTACAGTAGCAATAAAAAAACAAATACTGGCCAGGCGTGGTGACTCACACCTGTAAACCCAGCACTTTGGGAGGCTGAGACGGGCAGATCACCTGAGGTCAGGAGTTTGAGACCAGCCTGGCCAACATGGCAAAACCCCATCTTTACTAAAAATACAAAAATTAGCTGGATGTAATGGCTGGCGCCTGTAGTCCCAGCTACTTGGGAGGCTGAGGCAGGAGAATCACTTGAACCTGGGAGGCAGAGGTTGCAATGAGATGAGATTGTGCCACTGCACTCCAGCCTGGGTAACAGAACGAGACTGTCAAAAAAAAAAAAAAAAAAAAAAAAAAAAAAAAAAAAAAAAAAAAGAAAAGAAAAGAAAAAACAAAAGAAAAAAAACCATGAATACTGATTCTGTTACCAGGAATGAGGTACTGCTATAACAAATACCTAACCATGTGAAAATAGCTTCATAATCAAGCAGTGGGTGGTGATATTAAAAAAATGTTCAGGAGCATGATAGAAAAAAGCCTAGATTACTGTGAATAGGTTATTAGTAGAAATGTGGACTTGAAGGATGCTCTGGTGATCTCTGAGAAGAAAATGAGAAACCCAGTATCAGAGACTGCAGGAAGGAGAATCCTTGTTATATAGAAGCAGAAGGCTTATATATATTGTGTTCCGCCATTATACCGAACACAAAATTTGTAAGTGACAAATCTGGTCATTTAGCTGAGGCAATTTGCAAGCAACATGTTGAAGGTGTGACCTGGTTATTCTTGTTGCTTACAGTAAAATGAAAGATGAGAGAGAGAAATTGAGGGTGGACCTATTAAAAAGAAACCAAGACTTGATGATTTTATAAATTCTGCACCTATTTAAATGGAAACAGACTAACATTAACAGATTCACTCTCAGGAAGTCATGTTATAGAAAAAGAGCCCAGGGTGTGTCTGTAAAAGCTTTTGGTAACACCTCAGAAAACTCAAAAGGTTGTAATATTTAGTTACACAAAAGACTACTTGAAGAGATCAAAAGTGTGACACATCAATCTCCTTGGTCATCTCAACAGAAGCCATAAAGAAAGATGGGATTATCTAGGAAAGATCTGTGTACAAGGTGAATCCCACGACGTACATGGGAGGCTCAGAAAATTCCTAAGAATATTAGGGCAACAGAAATTCTGCCAGCTAGGACTGAAAGAGGTAGAGAGTACAAAAGTTTCTAAAACTATGAGTCCATACCAATTCTACCTGCAGAAAACAGACTGCTATTGTCTGAACATTTGTATCCCTTCAAAATTTATGTTAAAATCTAATCCCCAAGCCAATAGTGTTAGGAGGTGTGACCTTTGGGGAGGGAATTGGGTCATGAAGGCAGAGCCTTAGTGAATGGGATTAGTGCCCTTATAAGAGACCACAGAGCCTGCCTTGCCCTTCCACCATGTGAGGATACAGCAAAAAGATGCCGTCTATAAGCAATAGCCCCTCAGCAGACACTAAACCTATCTGTGTCCTGATCTTGGACTTCCCAGCCTTCAGAACTGTCAGAAATAAATTTCTACTGTTTATAAGTCACCCAGAATGTGGTCTTTTTGTTATAGCATCTGAATGGACTAAGACACAGGCTGACAAAACTACTCTGTTGCAAACATGTGTTGCCTTTCCTAAATAAAAAAGTGTGACTCAGAGGGAAGAACCAAGAACCACAGAGAATTTTTTTCCCCAGGCCTTGAAATCCAATGGAGTTTGCCTGGCTGGGTTTTTAAATTGCTTAGAACCAGTGATTCCTTTTATTGTCCCATCTTTCTTCCTTCTTGAACATGAAGATCTATAAGTGTTATCCTATGCTTATCCCACTGTTGTATGTTTGGAGCAGATTTTTTTTTTTTTTTTTTTTTTTTAGTTTCACAGGTCCAAAGATTGAGAGGAACTGTGCTTCAGGGAACATAATACCCAGAGTCTCACCTACATATAATTTAGATTATTTGGGTGATTAGATTTGGAACTTTAGAGTTCATAGAATTTAGACGAGATTTTGAACTTAAACTGATGCTGTAATGGGACGAGACCTTTGGCAATCTTGGGATGAAATAAATGTATTTTGTATATGAAATAGACATGAATCTTTAAGGGCATAAGGTGGACTGTGGTAAGCAGAATAATTACCATCACCACCACCCTCTCCAAAGACTTCCATGTCCTAATTCCCAGAAAAAGTTACTTTAGATTGTAAAAGGGAAGGGACTTTGCCAATGTGATTACAGTTACGGACATCAAAATAGGGATATAAGGCCAGGCATGGTGGCTCATGCTTGCAATACCAGCACTTTGGGAAGCCAAGGCAGGCAGATCACCTGGGATCAGGAGTTTGAGACCAGCCTGGCTAACATGGTGAAACCCCATCTCTAGTAAAAATACAACAACAACAAAAAAATTAGCTGGGCATGGTGGTAGGTGCCTGTAATCCCAGCTATTGAGAGGTTGAGGTAGGAGAATCTCTTGAACTCGGGAAGCAGAAGTTGCAGTGAGCTGAGATTGCACCATTGAAATTTCGCTCTTGTCATCCAGGTTGGAGTGTAATGGTGCAAATGGTGCAATAGTGGTACCCAGAGCAGAAAAGCCAGCTGAGCCTACCAGACTTCTGACCTGTACAGTAGTGAAATACGTTCAGTTATTTTAAATTGCTGAGTTTGTGATGATTTGTTATGGCAGCAATAAGCATCTAATACATATTCACATCCAGAGATTGAAATCATTTAAAGGATTTGATCCTCACTGTCTTTCTAATAGTATAGTAATAATAATCCCATACTTTCATGTAAATTATAATCAAAAGGTCATTTTTAAAAGCTTTGTCTTTCACAGAAGGAATTTCAAAGATTTATTTTGTGCTTATGCTGAAAGCTGGCATTTCCTCTATTATTTGCTGCTCTTTTTTAGAATAATCAGTGCACAGATTTAAGATCTAAAACGTACTTCTCCAAGATTGGCCAAATTATAAGACAGCAGTACTCTTAGGAGTTTCTCCCTTGAGTCATAAGTGGTGAGTTTGTGTCCCGGAAGATCAAAATGCCATGCTGAAAAAGAACTCTCGGCTAAATCAAGAGGTCTGAATTCTAGTCCTAACTCTGACATGAAAGAGCAAGGACGCCTCTTTGGAGGAAATTAATTAACCTCTATGGATCTCATTTTCTTCCTTTTTAGAATAAAGGAGTTGGAGATTCAAGGTGGCTTCCATGATGAAGTACTGTTTGGTTGAAATCTGAAGTCTTGGCAGCATTAATGAGGCAATTAGGTGGAGAAGCAGTCCAGAAGACTCAGCAAACCCTCTTTTATATGCCACTTGCTACAACATTAGTCTCCCGATGAATTTAGTGACCAAAAACAGAGCAAAACTAAAGGTCTATAAACAGGCCTAGAAGAATGCACACCACTTGGCAGTGTTAACCTCTGAGGAGGGCTATAGGGAGGTTTTATGGAGTAGTGTTCAAGGGCATATACTTTGTTACCAAACCTTCTAAATTTAAGTTTTGGCTCTGCCATTTCCCAGCTGTGTGCTTTCTCTACATCCCTCAGTTTCCTCATCTATAAAATGTATGTGTGCATGCAAAATTGTTTAAGACAGATCTTGGCATAATATGCATTCTATAAATTAGCACATACTACATAAATATTTGTCAATGTTATTGCTATGGGCAGAATTGGGTCCCCCAAAAACTCATATGCTGAAGCCATTAATGTGATGTTATTTGCAGATATGGCCTTTGGGAGGTGATTAGGTTTAGATGAGGTCATGGGTGTGGGGCCCTCATGATGGAATTAGTGTCCTTATAAGAAGAGAGATCTTGCTGTCTCTGTCCACCATGTGAGAACACAGTGAGAAGGCAGCTGGCCATCTACAAGGGAGAAAGAGAGCCCTCCCCAGAAACCAACTATGCTGGCACCCTAATCTCAGGCTTTTAGCCTCTAGAATTGTGAAAAAAAAAATGTGTTTCTATTATTTAAGCCATCCAGTCTATGGTATTTTGTTATGGCCAAGTATAATTACTGATAAAATTATTAAGGAAAAAATTAGTGTTTGCTCTGTAGTTGCTGTTCTATTTAACTTTTTACAACAAGACTATAGTAATACATTCTTTTATAATTTAAAATAAAGAAAACCAAGTGAAAAAAAACACAAAAGTCCCACAATTCATTTGGAGTGATACCTTCCTTAAATTATCTCTTAAACTTCGGAGTGGGACCAATTGCAGGTTGAATGAGCCATCAATGAAAGACATCAATAGACAGTTTCATCAAACTCACTCTCAGTTTGTAAGACGTCTCAATGATTCACTTGTCTACTTTAAAGTGATGCAATTAACAAGTATTACAGTTAAAAGATCCTTTAGCACAGTATCAGAAATTCAAGAGAGTATAAAAATGCTGCTCTTTTGATGACATTTAGATATATATATAAAGTTCAGTAATTACTTTAAAGGATGACTTTATGAAAAGAAGAGTTCATAAAATTCACAAAGTTCACAAAATTTAGACCTTGGAAATAATCTATGAAATTGCCAATACATTGACACTCCTTAGAGAAAATAAAATATTTAAAGCTGAGTTATAAGTTGCTAAATTAAATTTTTAAAAGGACAGCTGTATGTATGCCTGTTATCAAGATATAACTTAAAATGTAATTAATGCTTTCTTGGAGCTTATAAGTTAGTGGTTAAGATCAATCAAATAAACAAATTAGTGGATAATTATAAACAATAATTTGGATTTTACTTTGTCTATATCCTCTAAGCCACTCGTCTATAGTACTTTCTATTGCTATTAATCTCACTTTTTTAGACTCTACATTAGCCTTTCCATCAACTCTGTACATAAAAAGGTGCACACACAATGGAGAAATTACAATATAAGGCACAAAGCACTGGCTTGAAAATCAGTTGATTCCTAGCTTTCCCACTAACCAAGTGAACTTTCTGAGTTCTTTAAGCTTCGTAAGATTAGTTGGTATCATACATATCCTTGTAGGGTTTTCTTACCTTTAAAATCATATAAATATTTTTCCAAGCCAGACATTATTTTAGATCCCCAAAATTAGCTATTTCATAACAAATAAAGTCAGTGTCTTCCGGAGGGGAAAAGGGATTTTAAATGATTTATGTATAAAGAATTTATACAAATGGCTGGATGCGGTGGCTTATGCCTGTAATCCCAGCACTTTGGGAGGCTGAGGCACGTGGATCACTTGAGGCCAGAAGTTTGAGACCAGCCTGGTCAACATGGTAAAATCCTGTATCTACTACGAATACAAAAAAAATTAGCCAAGCATGGTGGTACACACCTGTAATCCTGGCTACCTGGGAGGCTGAGGCATGAGAATCGCTTGAACCTGGGAGGCAGAGGTGGCAGTGAGCCAAGATCACACCACTGCAGTCCAGCCTGGGTGACATAGTGAGACCCTATCTCAAAAAAAAATAAGAAAGATTATAAGAAATAATTTAAGAAATACATAATGAGGAATGTTCACTATAATTAATAATGCACAATTTTAGTTGTAGCAGGAAGGATGATTAAACTGGGATGTTGAAATCCTTTTCTCCAGCAATCTTTAAAAACCAGGTCGTTTCCCAAGAGTAGTGAGATGACTTAAGAAAGAAGAGAGTTGATATGAAATATCAGGCATGTTTCCGCCCTCTGAACATTATCTGAGACACCGCCTTCATACCTAAAGTGTCTTTTTCTGTAAAGGAAGAGTTCTTTTTAATTATCCACAGCCATACATTATTTAAGCAAACTCTGTCTTTGAATCATAATTCACGCTCAAGCCCCTAGAAGTTAAAAGCGTGGATGAGAATTTATAAAAATTTGAAAACTTCACTCAGGAGGTCATTGGGACTACATTAAAAGGCATTTAGTTTGTTTAGATGTAATGTACTTTATTATTAGGGCTGATTCACTTACTGTAATACTCCAGGGGAATTAACCATATTAATCTAATTATGAGAGTTTCACAGCACTCTTTGCAGAAAGACATTCACCAAACTTCAATTATTTTTAGAAGTTCTATCTTCGAATGTAATTTTAAATGTGATTAAGTTCCCTTTTGTGTTATCCAAACTGAATAAAGGCATTGTTTAAGTTTATTCACAGACAAAAGAATAACTTTATTAATTTTTGTTTCTTCATACAGCTTAAATCTAACAATGAAAAATTTATGCTTTTATTTATATCTAATGATATTTTTCATTATTCTGTAAACTAAATGTAGGTTGCATACTGGATTGCCTTGAACCCAATAAGGTACAAACTTAAAATGGTTTTATATTCTTCCCATTCACTGCTTTCAGACTTACTTTGTCAAATCTCCCTTTCCTGACCCCTTACAACATCTTGGGTGGATCCCATAGCTTTCTGGTGACTTCAAATATTTAAAAAATCCAGTTAAGTCTAGGCCAGTTTAATATTTTAGATCTTATACAGTATTCAATTTATGTTTATATCCTTGCTTTCCAAACCTCTACTCAGCTGCATCCTGAAGGATGTGGAGGTACCCAGGCCATTGCGTGTTATTTCACTCTTTCAAAGAGGTAGTGAAGCAGGATATTTCCCTAGCCCCTTCATGGGACTCATGAAGGGGGTGCCTTGTTTCCTCAGCCTGCAGTTCTCAACTCCTTGCAGGAGGGAGCATGCAAGCGAATGAGGTGGGAACTGGTGTGCCTGGGCGCTGGAACTAGCCAGCCACTTCAGTGCTGGCAGGGGCAAATTCCACTTACTTGGACCCACTGCACTCCACCCCTCGTGGGAGAGAGCATGCAGGTGAGCAGGTGCAGGAGTCGGGGCAAGCACTTTTGGGTGTCAGCGGGAGCAAACTCTGTGCAGGCCCCAACAGCAGCATGTGGGAGGGCACCTGTGACCCCTGAAGTCCCAGAGGGAATGTTACAGTGCTCTTTTAGCGCTGCTGTCCATGGACAGCTTAAGTGTTAAAAGCTCAGTGGACTCTCTACCTTTTCGTGTGAGGCAGCTGCCTTCTGCCAGAGAGGGCAAAGGGTCAGTGTGACAGCCATTTGTATCTGCACTCGTGGTTCCTGAGTTCTTGTGTGGTGTCCAGGAGGAATGAGGTCACACGAACAAATTGAAGGATGGTAAGTGTGGGAGATTGTATTGCCGATGGACGTGGCTCTCAGTGGGAAGGGGAGCTGAAAAGGGGACAGAGCTGGAAGGTAATCGTCCCCTGAAGTCCAGGAGTCTCTGGCCAGATTCTTCTCTAAAGTCACACAGTCAAGCTGTCCCTCTGGAATCAAACCGCTTCTCCCTGACTTCCAGCTGTAGTCTCTGACATCCAGCTGCTTCTCCTCTCTCTGTCAGCTGGGTTTGAGGTTTTTTATAAGCCCAGGATGGAGGGCAGGGCAGGCAATGAGTGGTTTTGGAAAAGGCAACATTCAAGCGGGAAAAGGCAACATTCAAGCGGGAAAACACAGATGTAAGTTCTCACTTGGGGTTGTGGTTTCAGGCTTTTCAGCTGGAGGGTGGGGCTTTTGCCAGGGACCCACCCTTTCTGCCTAGAATTTCTCCGCTTCCTGCCTCTATCGTTGTGTCCATAGGAGCAGAAATATGATATTGAACAAATGCAAATAGTGACCAAGACCAAAACCAGTAGTGTTCATCAAATTTCCATGTTCTCGCCAATGGAATGCAGGGGAGATGAGGTGTCCCTTCTGGTCTAGCAGTTAAAATCAAGTGTGATTTCTGCATGTTGACTCTCTCCTAAGGCTAGCTGGTTAAAAACAAAGAGCTCAACTCCAACATGGCAGTGTTAAACTGGATGCAGCCTGGCCCTTGGGTTGCCGCTGGAAGGGAAGTGGTGTAGGAGAGCTGCCAGGCCAGCCTGCAACAGACTGCAATGTAAAGGGAGATATGTCTCTGTTTCATTAAGCCATTGAGAGCTCAGCAGTTTTTTGTTATGATGGCATAATCTATCCTATTGTGATTAATACAAAAATAGATCCAGAAGTGAGGCACAGGAGGCAAAGAATGGGCTACACTGGAGATATCTGAACAAAGAAAGGAAGAAGAGAGAATGATTGTATGAGACAATTAACAAGTTGTGTGAGCTTGCTTATAAATAATTGAGAAGAAGCCAGTAAAGAAAGAAAAAGGCAATGCAAGAAAGAGGGGAGATAATAAATGGATCTGTTCTCATGAAGAGAAATGAAAGACTGAGATTAAGGACTCGAATGAAGAGATACATCTTAGAAGGTGTCTTTGCTCAGAGATAAGAGCAAAGGAAAGTGAAATGGGAGAAGAAACCAAAAAACAGAAGGGGGAAATGATTGAAAGTTGCAGAAAATGTAATAAGTAGCAAAATGGACCATTTTTAGCCACCTTCTGATAGAAGTGTAATCAAAGGAATTTCCAAACGACTGAGCTTATATTAATCTTCTCTCACACACTTAAATTTATTCGGCTTTATCCCTACAGGCCACATGTAATACCTATTCTTAATTTATGCTAAGCCTGATATCTTCTAAATCTTACATGCTTTTAATGCAGTACTAGACGGAGTTATTCATGCTCCATGCACACTAGCAATATCATAAATTCAGATTGGGAATTACTGAGGTATGAGAGAGCTTACCAACCTGAACTCAATAGAAGTCCAACAGCATTATGCATAGGTTTTACAGAAAGAGATTTGGTTTGAATTGAGCACCAAATAGAAGAAAAAGATATTACAGCATTTGAAAAAAAAGGTTGTAAAAACATAATTTACAGAAAAGTATGTTCTCCTTTATATTAAAGAGACAGGAAGAAAATAAGAAAAGGAGGGATAGAGGGAGGAAGGGAAAGTTACCAGTTTAAAATTTTTGTTAAGTTGTAAGATACACTTTCCTTCTACGTCTGCTCCCTCCCACTAAATTCCCAGGCCCACAGTGACCAGGTTAGTGGACATGCAGCCATGCAAACTTATGTTCCCAATAAATCCCTCAACAGATTTGGAAATATTAATTTATTTTATATGTGACAATATCACTCTTTAAAAACAGGTGATGGGTTTTGTGTCAGTTATCTTATCAACAGATCAGACTTTAGCATCTTCAGGGATCTTATTTCAAGAGCACAGAATAATTATCTATTGGTTTTCATACAGTTAATAATCAAGCCCCTCTCTCCTTCCTTTCCAATATCTCGTATTTGCCCACTTCTTTCACTCACACCGTCTCACACCCCATTCAAGCCCCACATCACCTTTTACCCAGAATTCTTACCTCTTCAGAGTTCCCAGCCCCCAGTCTATCCTAAACACCTCCTTAAAGCATTATCTTCATCATGTCATTCCCAGATTTAAAAACTTTTAGTGTCTCCTAAATGTGTATAACAGGGGATATTTACCTGGCGTTCATGAAAAGGCTTCCAGAGGATTTCTGAAAGCACTGAAATTCTGTACAATCATTTGTGTGCTGTGAATTATTTTGCTGGCAAAAATATCTAGTTTCTTCAGATCCTTCTTGAGGTCCTACAAAAGGCTGACAATTATCCATCTTTAGAGCAAGATTTAAGCTCAATGACCAGCATTCAAGAGGTGAGATCAAGCTTGTATTTCACTCTTGTCCCCTAAGTCAGGTCCTTAGGTGGGTAAGTTCTCCTCATCCTATACATTTATTTATTCATTCAATAAACATTCATTGAACACTTCTCTGTTCCAGACATGATTATAGGCACTCAGGATACATAGATGAAAGAATAGCCTCCTCCCTAAGGTATTTCCAAACTCTTATCAGAACTCCCCTCTCAAGCAGGTGGGAAACTAGGTGTATGGCTAGGCTTGATATTTCAGGAATTGGAGAAAGGTATCAGACTGGGATGAGAGAAAGGGTCCTGAGAGCTCGGGAACAAAATGTAACAAAAGTAACACCCACAGAGATCCTCTAACACATCAAGTCCAAAGGCGAGTGAAGAGCAGAGAAGTGAAAAATCAAGCAGAAACAGAATCCAAAGTTCAGCCAAACTAGAAAAAGCAAATGGATTCAAGAGGATAAAGAAGAGATGGGGCCTGTAGGAACTCTCTGGAGTAACCATACGTAGACCCAGATTCTTTTCTACACAGTCTCCAGTGGTGTCAGTTCAGTGGGAGAGAGCTGCCAGGACTCCAGGAAACAGCAGAAGGACACGGGACACTAAAGTCTGCTGAGAGAGTCCTGGAAGGCTTTATAATGCTGGTCACATATAAGCTGACCCTTCAAGGAGGAATAGGATTTTGTCAGATGGACAGAAGGGAGGGCAGGACATTCCATAAAAGGGAACATTCAATGCAAAGGCCCAGTCTTGACATAGCATGTTTGGGAGAACAAAAGTGATTTAGTATAAATGGAGGCTTGGAGCAAATTATTTAGTGATGATGACTGATACTCTCCCTAAGTATACAGATACTTGACAGTCCAAAAGAAAATTAGATATGTAACTCAGAATTTTAGAGCAGAAATAACTGGAGTTTGCTAGAGAAAGTCCCTCTAAGCAACTAAGTCTTGGGGAGGATATTTGTCTCACCCAAATTAACTAAGTGCAAAGTCAACGCTGGGTTTCTTGTCTACTAGTCTACTTTGTTTGAAGTTGCCTGTATGCCACACAGCCAGTTCTGAGACCAGATTCAAACCATTTGGCCTCATATTAGAAGTAGGGCATTCAGGAACACACATACACACACAACATCCAATGACTATAAAGTCAGAGGGTAGGTGGCAAAATGGTAATTTTTCACTTTAATAGTTTATAATACTGAACATCTTTGGATGTTCTAATGAGAAAAAAATGAGAGAAGACATAAAAAGAATGAGGTAATACTATTATCTCTGCCAATGACAGAATAGGGGCCTAGCATTGTATTTGTTGCATAGCCAGTGGTGTGCTGGCAAATGTTTAACAGCCAGCATGCAGGGAAGGAAGGGAGTGGGGAGCTCATTTGTAGGGTTTTCCAATTTCTGTGGTGTAAATATGCTTCTGTGGCTGATTTCAGGCTACCACTGTGGTATAATGGAGATGCTAACAATTGATTCTCAGAAGTTAGTACAAGCTGGTTCAAGTGCACCACTGCTAGTTGACCTCAATAAGCATCCAGTAGATCCATCAACAACCAACCAACCACCACCTACAGGGCCTTCAACTTCCTCTGGCTTCAGTCAATGGTTAAGTCACGGCTGCCCATTCCTGGCAGACAAAGTGAAACAGTTAATCTATCTAGCCAAGAAGTGCTGCACTTCACAGAATATGAAGAGGCTAAAACCTCCTTTCCTAGCACTACAGCCCTCCTCTTCTCTACCTTAGCTCACTAGCATGGACTTGATCTTGGTCTCAATGATGCTGTTGTTCATCACACTTCCAGGAACAAGTATGACAAAAGCATTGGCCAGAACCAATGAAAAGATTTCTTTTGGAGTACATAAATCATTTAGCCTTGCTTCTAAAATTATGTTGAAATGAGGCAGATGGAAGTTCAGCAGTAGTCATGCCAAAATCAATGTCAAGTGTGACATTCAGATATAATACTGAATGGGCTGGGCATGGTGGCTCACGCCTGTATTCTCAGCACTTTGGAAGGCGGAGGCAGACAGATCACTTGAAGTCAGGAGTGTGAGACCAGCCTGGACAACATGTTGAAACCCCATCTCTACTAAAATTACAAAAATTAGCTGGGCATGGTGGCAGGTGCCTATAATCCCAGGACTTGGGAGCCTAGGCAGGAGAATCACTTGAACCCCAGAGGCAGAGGTTGCAGTGAGCTGAGATCGCACCACTGCACTCCAGCCTGGGCAACAGAGCTAGACTCCATCTCAAATAAATAATTTTTTTAAAAAGAGATAATACTGAATGATGTGAGGAGCCTATATGGAAGCCTGATGACATTTACAAGCAACCAATAGAAAGGCAACAGCTCATTTGCCACTATTAACATCACTGATGGTGTTGCACCCTTAATATAGATGAATATGGATAAAAGTTCTGGAAAAAGTACTAGTTTGCTTGCTTTCTTAGGACCTGAGCCATTCATCCCCCAGCCATGCTAAAGTGGGTATTTGAATGGTCTTTTAAAGAAAGGCTTTCTAGGGCTAGAAAACTGTGCTGGTAACTTCCTCTGCAGGCCTTAACCACTTAATCAGCCCATCTGGCACATCTGTAACACTCACTGGGAGGCTTTCTAGCTCTCCTAGCTGCAACCTAGCATTCTGATCTGCTGAATTGTCTTTTTGATTCAACCAGGCCACCCTGCCAGCTCTCTGCTGCCCCCTTCTGTCGCCAAGCAGTAACGACCACGTTGGCCTCATCTTGGACAGGAATCCAAGGTTACCAGGAATCTTGTGCTCACAACCAGTGACTTCTCTGTTCTTTCCCTTTTGGCCTCTGCATATTTCTCTGAACTGTTAACAACTCTTCCTGCTTTGTACTCGGGTTTGGCTTCAAAGACAACTGTCTCTCCTGGACTTTTTCACAACTTCTCAGTTAACACTTGTGAGTCCTTTCCTGAAGTTCCTCTTCTTTATCTCATTAATAAAGAACATATTCAAACAGACAATTCAAGGACATCTGCTTCTTTCCTTCTATACTGATTCCTAAGGGAAATTCTTCCCTTTACAGATTTTCAAACAACAGCCTTAATGGAATTCATAGATTTCCATTACGAGACCTAACATTTCATTTTCTCTACAGTCCTACATTTTTCACTATTTTTTTCACAGTCCTTATTTATACAGATTTCTGGGTTGGAGTCAGTTTAGCCAGCTGGTCTGGCCTTGGCATTCTAGGGACTAGATTATGATATCTAGACCTCAAAAGGGCAAATTGTGTAGGTCTTTCTGAGAAAATTAGAATATTACTTCCCATGTGGATGTCCAGGAAACTTCCACTGGAAATTTATCAAAACTGGGGAGATGACGATTAATCACATCCAAAGAACAGGCTAATATGTACACAAATGAGACAAAAGTGAAAATAGAAACATTGTCTTGGTATGGACAAAGGGTTTGCTATGGCAGTCCCCAGGCTAGTTCGTGTAGCCACGAGTTGAGGTTTGCTAACAAAGCAAAGGGTTCTTACCTCCAGAATGCTACTGGACCCACAAACATCAGGGACAGATTTGATGACTTCTTTAAGTTCCCTTCTGTAGGTTCTCACCTAGCAGTTTGTAATTTTAGGATTGTGGAGAATATTAGTAATAATTAAACATGGCAGCCCTTAATCAATGGCATTTAGACAAAAAGATGATGCATTTCAAACAAAAACCATGCTGTTTTCACTGTCCTCCCCATCTTCACCCCTATGCAGCCCTGTTAAGAATGAACACGTTAATAACTTACCAACACGTACATATGCTAATCTATTTTCTAAACTGATGGGAAGATTCATAGTTTTCCAGTGTCCATTCCAAACAGGATGATTTATTGAGGATTAATGTTTAAGCTTATCCTGTCTAAATTCATCCACAGTAATAAGATTTTGGTTCATATGAATATAAATGCTGCAGCTAAGTATCTAGAAGATGCGTTTATTTAAATCCCTACACAAGATATTACTGAACATGTTGCCTACATGTCTGACATAACTTTTTTTTAAAGTACGTTAACATTTACTCAGAAGTGAGCTGAGTCCACAAATCAAATCAACTTATATCTATTTTAAATAATTGTACTTTATTTCACCTTTAAACTTAGCTTGGGTACGTTCCACTTTTATTTTTTAAAATAGTATTTTTCTGTCACTGAATAAAACCATGTGACCCAAAGTAACTTTTATGCTGCCAATTTGATCAAAGTAGATCACTCTGAAGTAAGCATGACATATTCTGAGTAATGCAATAGGCTTATTATAAAACAGTGTAAAAATGGCTTCATTACAATGTGGTCAGTAGATAAAGACATTACCAATATTTTACATATTCTAAGGAAGGAATGGGACAGACTATTTTTGGCTTTGAACGTGACAGATATAATTTCATCAGTTATACAAATAAACCCGTGGTATGCAGATCTATCATTATATAAATGTGGAAAACTATATTCAATTAATTAAAGCTTAATTTAAAACAGTGAACATAACCCATATTTGATATACATACATATCAGAATTTAAGATTGAACATAGTTAATATTACTGGAAAAAAATAATAATTTATTCAGTTATCTTCTGTATACACTGCAAACAGAAATATTTTTGTAAAATCTCGCCTGCCTCAATTGTAAGTGGTTAGAAACTAGCAATAAATTAGTAAGTCTTGAATTCCTAGGTTTTAGATTTCAGGCAGCCAACTTGAAAAAAATACAAGACTGATAAAGTCATAAAAACTTTCTGTAAACACATAGTTCACTGCTTTGAATTAAAGAGTAAACATAAAGATTAGTCACTAATTTGTTGATGGTTCTTAACATTTCTTGGACATCTGCCAACGTTTGTACACTTAAAGCTAGGAAAGAAACCAGCATTTCTTCAATCTTGCCACTAGATGGCATAGACTTGGAGACTCAGCCTTGGCCTAAAAGTGGTTTAAGCAAAACACAAAACACAGAATCTTTGTATGCTAGACATAGAGAAGAAAATTTTATATTACCTTGGGTCAAAGAGGATCAGAAGAAGAAAAATAAGTAATATTTCCCTATACCATATTTAGGTTTTCCGCATGGAAATTTAGAATACTAGAATTTTATAATTTGTCATACATGGGAACATGGAAGAAAATTGGTGGTAAAAAACAAAATATTTTCCTTGAAATTTAACCATTTCTAGCAATGAAAAAATTGCCACAGAATAGGGAAGGATTAAAACCAATGATTCCCCCTTCCCCCACTTTTGGAATGAACACAGATAAATATATGCATGCAACTATTAGGAGCATACACTTACAGATTAAACAATTAGTTGAATTTAAATTGAAAACATCTGGTGACCTATTGAGCAATTTGAATGCCTTAAATTTAGCTTTTTATTTGTAAATACTCATGCTAATTTTCATTCCAAATAACATTTTTAACAGCTTTATTGAGATAAAATTTATATGCCATATAATTCGACCAAAGTGCACAATTCAGCGCTTGCTAGTATAGTCACAGGGGTGTACAACCATCACCATAATGTCAGGCCATTTTTGTCCCCCTTGAAAGAATCCCTGTGTCTACTGGCTGTCATATCCGTCCCCCTCCCTGTCTCACCCCATCAGCAACCTCTCATCTACTTGGTGTCTCTATGGACTTGCCTATTCTGGATATTTCACAGAAATAGAATCATACAATATATGGTCTTTTGTGACTGATTTTGTTCCTTTAGCATGTTTTCAAGATTTGTCCATGTTTTAGTATGTAGCAGAACTTCATTCCTTCTTAGAGCAGAAAATATTCCATTGTATAGCTATCCCACATTTTCCTTATTCATTAATCAGTTGAACATTGGGATTGTTTCCACTTTTTGGCTATTATGAATCATACTACTATGAACATTGGTGTACAGGTATCTGTTTGAGTTTGTTTTCAAATTTTGGAGTACATACCTAGGAGTGGCATTACTGGGTTATTGGTAATGCTGTTTAACTTTCACAACAGCTCCACGTTTTACATTCCCACCAGCAATGTACAAACGTCTTGATTTAACTATATTTCTTCTTGGCAACAATTGCTATTTCTGGGGATTTTGTGTTTGCTTGTTTGTTTGTTTTTATTGCCGTCCTAGAGGGTGTGAAGTGGTATTTCATTGTGGCTTTGACTTGCACTTCCCTAATGCCTAATGATATAAGGCATCTTTTCATGTGTTTACAGGTCATTTGTATATTTTCTTTAAAGAAATATCTATTAAAATCCTTTGCCTATTTGTAACTGGGTTGTTCATCTTTTTATTATTGAGTTCTATGAGTTCTTTTTGCATTCTGAATATAAATCTCTTATCTGACACATGATTTCCAAATATTATTCCTGTGCTGAGGATTGTCTTTTCACTTTCGTAATGGCATCCTCTGTAGGACAAACTTTTTAAAAAATTGTACATAGTTTAATTTACCATTTTGGGGGTCACCTTTGCTGTTGGTGTCATATCTAAGAAACTATTGTCTAACCCAAAGTCACAAAGATTTACTCCTATGTTTTCTTATAAGAGATTGATTGCTCTTACATAACATTTATGATCCATTTTGAGTTAATTACGTACCTCGCATACAGTGTGAGGTAGAGCTCCAACTTCAATCTTTTGCATGTGGATATGGAAGTTTCCCAGCATCATTTGCTGAAAAGACTATTCTTGCCCAATTACTGAATTGTCTTGGTCCAAGTAACATTTTATATCTTAAATAATTTGCATCATTTGAAAGTAAAATTAAGAAATATTATACCAGATGCTTTACTGAGGCTCAAACATTCAAAGGTTATTTATTTATACATTTCGAATAAGTTTGTGATTTCAATACAACACTATGCCTAGCATCAGTAGATATGCAATAAAATGTTGATAAGTGAATAAACACACAAACCTGTTTGATTAATTTTTGTTTTCAAAAATCAAGGTATATATCTCCACCTTCATTTTACTTCATATATTTTATTTACAAACTACAAAATTCTGAGGTTTCATAATACAGGACACTAGTCAATTTACTAAATGCTTGTTGATGTCTATTTGCTTCTTGATAAAAGTTGTTAATATAAGAAAACTTGTTTAGAAGACTACATATATTGAAAATGCATCTGGTTAAGTGGTCCAGTTTACCTGGAACCTTTTTTTTTTTTTTTTTTAACATTTATCATCAGTGCTATCTCTTAAACTAACCAATCTGCTGGTAGCAACCACACATGACATACAAAACGAGTCATGAACTTACTTAAGAAAAGTTAGTAATGACTTAAGAAAAGTACTATACAATATGAGGATCATAACAATTAGCACCCATTATTGAACACTGTACAGATACTTTATGTCTGGTTAAGCTAATGGCCTGCTGTGGAACCTGTACTGAAACCCAGATCTGACTCCAAAAACAATGTTGCTGGCCTCTCCTTTTATTGTGTCATCTGAAGACAATATGGATTGTGTAAAATTCCCCTATGAAGACCTAACACAGGTGTCTCTAGATAAGTAGACAGGATTTGTATTTATAATGGTAACACTGAGGAGGTCCAGGGGCACCTAATATCCCCCATTTCAAAATGTGTTCCTCACCCAATATGTTACTACAAATGTACATACAACTGTAAACAGTGTAACAGAATGTGAAGCATGAAAGCATTCATCCGTTTGTCTTTTATTCATTCATTCAGCAAATATTTAGAGTACTGGTTACGAATTAGACATTAGCCTAGGCATTGGAAATACATCAATAAATAAGACAATGTTCTTGCAATCGTGGACCCCCTTGAGAGTGAATAGACTGAGATAAGAAATACAGGTACCTAAAAATAAAATAAGATCATTTTTGGTGATGAAAACACTATGAAGAAAATTTAAAAGGATGATTAAATAAAGAGTTATGAGAGGGGAGGGGCTATTTTGGCTCAGAAAGTCAGCAAAGGTCTCTATGTGAAAGTAATATTTGGACTCATACCAAAAACACGAGGAGTGAGCTATGTGAAGACCTGGGAAAAGAGAGTTCTAGGTAGAGGGAACAGCAAGTGAAAACACATGGAGGTGAGAATGAGCCTACCTGTTGGAGGAAGAGATAGAGATAGCTGATGGAACATAGTAGATAAGGGTGAGAGTGGTGGAGATGAAGTCTGGACAATAGGCTTCATATAAGCTCTTGTCCATCACAATAAGGAGTTTGGTTATTAATCTAATTACTTTGGGTAAACATTAGAAAATTTTAAGCAAAAAATAATATTGCCAGTGAATATGGTAAGAAACAATTCAAGATATATTTTACAGGTAGAACCAGGAGAGCTTGTTCAAGTATCAGATATACAGGTGAGAAAGAGAAAGATTCATGAAGCCAGGTACTTACACTGTAAAACATAATTCATACTTCTATTTTTACAAAATAGAAATTGTAAATTTCCTAACATTATTGAAATTAAATTAAAAGGAAAACTCTGCTTCCTCTCTTTCTCTTCTTCTCCACCTCATCCCCACAGAGAATTTTATCATCATCACATCAGTTTCTGCATTCCAGTAATTTTAGTCACACCATGCCTGTGCTGGGAATGATACATAGTTTATTGTACCAATGTGTTATGCACAGGAGGAAAGAGAGAGTTATTCTTGTTCCAAGAGAAAAAAAAAATCAACTATCTTGCCATATTCACCAAAGTGCTTTTCGCTTAAATAACTGAGTGTGTCCCTAGTGGTAAACGTGTCTGGGATTACTTACCCCATCCATAGCCCCTTCTCTGAAAACTACTGATAAGGTTTGGCTCTGTGTCTGGTTCCCACCCACAACTCACTTTGAATTGTAATAATCCCCACGTGTCATGAGAGAGACTCAGTGTGAGGTAATTGTATCTTGCGGGCGGGTTTTTCCCATGCCTTTCTCGTGATAGTGAATAAGTCTCACGAGATCTGATGGTTTTATAAAGGGGAGTTCCCCTACAGAAGCTCTCTTGCCTGCCAGCATGTAAGACATCCCTTAGCTCTTCCTTTGTCTTCCACCATGATTGTCAGGCCTTCGCAGTCATGTGGAACTGTAAGTCCATTAAACCTCTTTCCTTTATAAATTACGTGGTCTCGGGTATGTCTTTATTAGCAGCATGAGAACAGACGAATACAACTACCTTTACCTGTAATCTCACCCAAGGAACCAGCCCAGACATCCATGTTTGCACCATGTAATTTCATTCCCTACCCCCAACACATACGTGATTGGACCAGGATTGCCGGCTAGTTTATTAGTAGATAAAAGGGTTGATAAAGCAAAGACAAAGAGAGCCCACTAGTGTTAGGTTATGGAACTGACAGGTCATGGAGAGAGAACTTGAAACCATACCAAGGTAAGACAAAGCCAAGTACATGCTGCAGTTATGAGGAAAAGAAACTGTAGCAGGTCAGGAGATGGGAAAGACCAGACCAGTATAAAGGCAGATAGTGGAAGACCAAAACAGAAACAAGAGAGCATGCAAACTTCAAATTCAACAATCTAATGGTTTGGGTGGGTGTTTTGCAACCAGAAGTCCTGGCTGAAACAATCCCCTACTCCATTCAGCATATAATGCCATTTACAAATACCTGACTTTAACTCAACTTTTATTAGGAACAAATCTGAAGCCTGGCTATACTGGGCCATTGGTGGATATTGTTGACCAACTGACCATCTTCCATTCAATGAAACAAGATTCTGTCTCAGAGTATGAATCTTCCAGATAGCTCGAGACTGTCAAGGTGATTAAACCCTCTGACTCATGGAAAGGGAAGGAGTTTAAAAATTATATTTCCTCTTTCCAAAAATCCCTGACACTTAAAAAAACTTTCCATGACACTTAAAAAAACTTTCATGATTGAAACTACAAAAAAAGGCATTTTTTTCTAGCCAATATTGCTTGTACTATCACTAATTTTCTAGCTGAGATTAGAATATGTATAGTGATAATATGAAGTATATGAAAGTTACATTATCATATTGTGCTATATTGTAGAACCAAAACAAAAAGAAATTGTGAAGGTCTGTCACTCAAAATGTGTGGGAACCTGATAAGAAAAAGGGAGTCTGGAATGTGACAAAACCCATGGATAAATATAACTAAGTGTAGCAAAACTCAAACAATAGATATTCTGGGCACTAAAAGATCTAAAATAGAAACAAGGACAAAATGATACATTTTTAACTGTATATTCACACACATACTGTATTCCTATGTATGTATACCCTATACATATGTGTATACTAATACATAAAGAAAAGGCCGGGGGAAGACTGATAATAACTGTGATTACCTCTGGAAAAGCTACATGAGTGGTCAAGGGGGACTTGGGCTTCATCTGTAATGTCCGACCTTTTCTTACATGAAATATGTATATCATTAAATATACTTTTTAATTATTTAGAAAAGTATTGAACAAACACTTAAGAATGAAAAAAGAAAAAGCTGCATAAGAAACTGTGCTAATGTGAAAATAGTTGCAAAACATAGGGATGTGATGTTAGCCAGTTTGCCAACCTGTGAACATATGGAAGTCATGGCTAAAAGTTTACAAATTCATGCTACTAAATTCTGACACAAAACTTTAACAAGTCTTTACCATCAGCTGTTTAATTGAAATGAGAAGGAATAAGATTTATCTACATACTGCCCAATGGCATAATTAGAGAATTATAGATTCCCTTAGAGTTCAGTTCTCAACAAAAGATGAACAGTCCTGGGCTCTTTCTCACCCAACCTTGATAAAATTTGAAAAGCTGTCCCTGTCAGGAAAGCTGGTAAGAGATTAGCTGAAGCAGTAGTGCTGATAAGGAACTTCCAACTCTTAAAGTCTGAGGTGCCTCTATTGCAAAAAAATTAGCTGTGGACAAATAGGAAACAACAAATGACAGGCGACCTGTTCTAAGAATTGCTGTTAAGGCACAACCTAAGATTGATGTATCAAATAGTTGTCCATCTCGTCATTTCTTAATCACCCCGTTCAAACCATCCTAAGTTATTCAACACATAACTGAAATTTCTAACATCGAACCAAAAACCACCCCAACCATTTATCAGAATACTAATCACACTTCTGAAACATTACTTTCAAAAAAGAAAAAGGAAAGAAAAAGAATGAGAAATTCACTTGCTTGTGTGCTAGATATGTTAAACCTTTACAAAATCATGACCTAACCTAAAATGTCCTAGGAGCACAAGGTAAAATCATATTTATTTCCATGTGCCTTACAGACATCCTCCTTACCTCACTGAAGGTATTCTGAAGGAAAATTTGAGAGATCATTTTGGTACTAAAATGAAAGGTCCCTCTTTAAAAATGTATATTAAATGTTAGGAAAATCTTCAAAATGTCTAGGAGAAAGACTAGAAGGGAGATTTCCTTTGGAGTATTTTTATTCTGTTTTTGAAAGGAAAAAACACAAATAAATGAGTGAAGACATCAATTTAAAAGCACTCTGTTTTCCCCGTTCTTCTGTGCACATTACTGAATTCTGTAAATAGGGTGTATGAACTTCCAATTGATTTTCCACAAATAACTACAGATTTGCACAGATGTATTCATTCTTTTACAGTGCCCTGTGGGTCCAATACATTCATTTGCACAGCAGCTAGAGACAGTCTAGGAGAGATGCTGCAGGCCCCAGAGCAAGTGGGGCTAATTGGACTATGTGAGAATTGAACCCATGACCTTGGCCTCCACTAGGCTATAATCAAGAGTTAATAACCAACCAATAACTGCTCAGATAACAGCAATGTTCAAGCATAACAATAAGAAGAACAATACTTCAGAAAATAAAATTTTAAGTATGCTGTTGAAAACCTGGATAGCAAATAGTGGAGCAAAAAATAAATACCTGCTTTCTAGTCAAGTTCAAAATACTTTTCTTGTTGTTGTTAAACCTCAGATAACTTTTGGTGAAATAATTTTGAATGTATATTTTATTTCTTTGTTTGTTTGTTTTGAGACAGAGTTTCCCTCGGTTGCCCAGGCTGGAGTGCAGTGGCGCGATCTTGGCTCATCACAACCTCCACCTCCAATGCTCAAGCGATTCTCCTACCTCAGCCTCCTGAGTAGCTGGGATTACAGGCATGCACCACTATACCCAGCTAATTTGTATATTTTTGGTAGAGACAAGGTTTCATCATTTTGCCAAGACTAGTCTTGAACTCCTGGCCTCAAGTCGTTCTCCCACCTCAGCCTCCCAAAGTGCTGGGATTACAAGCATGAGCCATCACACCCGGCCTCAAATGTATGTTTTAAACCTAAAGTTTTTCTTATGTATAGTTTTTTTTGTTGTTTTGTTTTGTTTTGTTTTTTTGAGACGGAGTCTCGCTCTGTCACCCAGGCTGGAGTGCAGGAGTGCAATCTCGGCTCACTGCAAGCTCCGCCTCCCGGGTTCATGCCATTCTCCTGCCTCAGCCTCCCAAGTAGCTGGGACTACAGGTGCCCACCACCACACCCGGCTAATTTTTTTTTGTATTTTAGTAGAGACGGGGTTTCACTGTGTTAGCCAGGATGATCTCGATCTCCTGACCTCATGATCTGCCCGTCTCGGCCTCCCAAAGTGCTGGGATTACAGGTGTGAGCCAGTTAAACAAGTCTTTATCCATTCAAAAAGTATATAAGACTGTTAAGAGTTCATCGCTATGGAAACAATAATAAGCTATTGATCAGAAAGGACTGAGTAATAAGCTAAAGTAGAAACAAGTTAGTAACTAACTAGTAAGTTAGTTACTAGCTTCTGTATGTGTATCTGCTGCAGAAAAAATAAAAGCAACCACAATGTTGAACACAAGCTACCAGCAACATTCAGCTCCATAAACAGCTCTCTATAGGTCCCAGATGAAGAGAGGGGCTAGACGAACCAAAAGTGAGCAACTGTAATGGTTAATTTTATGAGCTGACTTGGCTAGGCCAACGTACCCAGTACTTGGTCAAACATCAATCTAGAGTCTCCTGTGAAGGTATTTTATGGATGTTATTATTAGGTAAACAGTAGATTTAGAATAAAGCAGATCATCCCTCCTAATGTGTGTGGGCCTACTCCACTTGGGTGAAGGCCTTAAAAGAAAACAAACTGAGTGTCTGCGGAGGAAGGGATTTTGCCTGTAGCCTACTTTCAGTCTCAAAGTGCAGCATGAACTCTTCCTGGGGCTGTAGGAGGGCAGAAGTGGACTAAGGGAGACCTGTCAGATGCTATACTTCAGGTAAGAAATGATAGTGACCCTAGTCATTAGGTGGTAGACATGCAGTTCCATCAATACATGGGTGGGAGAATCCCAAATTGGAGCTGCATCTCTTTGGAAATACTGGGTCCTGAAGGCTGCAGCTGATTATACCATAGAGCGATGACCAAGCCTTATGCAGGTATCCAGCTAAGTATTCTTACAAGTTCCTGAGGTGGGCAGGCAGGAAAATCAACCAGCTACTTTGCAATTACGGTGACTACATTTTTAATTATGGTCATGTGCCACATAAGAATGTTACAGTCAATGGCCAACTGTATATATGACTGTAGCCCCGTGAGATTATAATGAACCTGAAAAACTATCACTCAGTGATGTCACAGTGAAACTGCCTTTGCAAGATTGTAACTGAGGAGATTATGACAGTGAAAGAGATCAGACCTAACCAACTCTATCTTGCTTCTAAACCTTTAAGCTGTCCTTGTTCATTCCTGAGTAAGGAACTTTGGGAAGGAATTCAGTTCATGGTTTGACTCTGAAACAAAATTGATAACAACCCTGTCCTGAAAAGACCCCCTTCTTGCCTGGGGTCCAGTCTGCCTTTGCAGGACTACCAAGTTAGCTACAAGATTGCAAATTGCAGTTTGGGGGTCATGCAGCCTCTGGCTCCAAGAGTCTGAACCTCCCCAGGGGGTCACACAGCCTCTGGCTCCAAGAGTCTGAACCTCCCCAAATTGCTCCTGGGGATAACATCATGATTGTGAAACCTAAGATCAGAGTTTGAGATATGTTGCAGACCCTGAACTCGATGGATCAGCTGACACCACCCAGACCAGTAATCTGGGCCAACCAGTTCTGCCATCTCACCCAGGAACAGAAGACATTTAAAAAACCTAACTTCAACCCCCTATGATTCTATTTCCAACCTGACCAATCAGCACTCCCTACTTCCCAAGGCCCTACCCATCAAATTAGCTTTAAAAACTCTGATCCCTGAATGTTTGAGGAGACTGATTTGAGTAATAATAAAACTCCAGGCCCCTGCACAGCAGCTCTGCGTGCATTACTCTTTCTTCATTGCAAATTCCTTGTCTCGATAAATCAGTTCTGTCTAAGCAGCAGGCAAGGTGAACCCACTGGACGGTTACAATAGCCATTGTGAAATTGTAGCACGTAACACATCACTTACAAGTTTGTGATGATGCTGGTATAAACAAATCTTGTGCTGCCAGTCTTACAAAAGCATAACATTACAGCCGGTCGCAGTGGCTCATATCTGTAATCCCAGCATTTTGGGAGGCTGAGGCGGGCGGATCGCCTTAAGTTAGAAGTTGGAGAACAGCCTGGCCAACATGGTGAAACCCAGTCTCTACTAAAAAAAGAAAAAAATACAAAAAAATTCGCCAGACGTGGTGGCGCGCACTGTTGTCCTAGTTACTCAGGAGGCTGAGGCAAGAGAATCGCTTGAACCCGGGCGGCGGAGGTTGGCAGTAAGCCGAAATCGCGCCACCACACTCCAGCCTGGGTGACGGAGCCAGACTTCATCTCTTAAAAAAAAAAAAAAAAAGCATAACACATACAATTATGTGCAATATGACTGTGTTACTAGTTTATGTATTTCCTACACTGTGCTTTTTATTGTTATTTTAGAGTGTACTCCTTTACTTATATATATATATTTTTTAAAGTTTATGTACCACCAGGGATGAGGTTAAAACAAAATGTTAACTATAAAACAACATCAGGCAGGTCCTTCAGGAGGTATCCCAGAAAGAGACATTGTTATCACAGGAGATGACAGCTCCATGCACGCTATTGCCCCTGAAGACCTTATGGGACAGGATGTGGAGGTGAAAGACAGTGATATTGATGATCCTAAACCCTGTGTAGGCCTCAGCTAGTGTGTATCCCTGTGTCTTCATTTTTAATTTTAAAAAAGTGTAAAAAGTAAAAAATCAAAAAATGTTAAAATAGAAAAAAGCTTATAGGATAAGGATATAATAAAAAAGAAAATGTTTTCGTACAGCTATACAATGTGTTTGTGTTTACGCTAAGGATTATTACAAGAGTCAAAAAGTTAAAAATTAAAAGTTTATAAAGCAATAAAATTACAGTAAGCTAAGGTTAACTTATTATTGAAGAAATAAAAAATTTTAAACAAATTTGTGTAGCCTAAGTATACAGGGTTTATAAAGTCTACAGTAGTGAACAGTAATGTCCTAGATCTTCACATTCATTCACCATTCACCCACTCAATCCCCCACAGCAACTGCCAGTCCTGCACACTCCATTCATGGTAAGTGCCCTATATAGGTGTACTTTTTAAAATCTTTTTTCTCTTTTTCAGAGTCTCATTCTGTCACCCAGGTTGGAGTAGTGTGCAGTGGTGCGATCTTGGCTCACTGCAACCTCCACCTCTTTGGCTCAAGTGATTCTCCTGCCTCGGCCTCCCAAAGTGCTGAGATTACATGTGTGAGCCACCATGCCTGGCCCGTTTTTTATCTTTTATACCTTATTTGTATTGTACTTTTTCTATGTTTACATATGTTTAGATACACAATTACTTACCATTGTGTTACAATTGCTTACAGTATTCAGTAGAGTAACATACTGTACAGGTTTGTAGCCTAGAAGCGATAGACTATACCTATAGCCTAGACATATAGTAGGCTATACCATCTGGGTTTGTGTAAATACATTCTATGATGTTCACACAAGGAAGTCACCTAACAAATGCATTTCTCAGAATGTATTCCTGTCGTTAAGTGACACATGACTGTACAGCTAAATAAACCTGGGAAGTTCTGGTTTCATGATTATAAGGAGAGAATGGGGGACCTAGGGGCACAGTTTGCTCTGCATTCTAGAAAAAGGGAGCAATGACTTTTCTAGTCTATCTCTAGAATTATCCCCAATAGACAAAATCCTGGCTATGTTCTTGCAGTCTGCCTCCTTGACATATACCTTCTTACAACACAGATGAATGATGAGGCTTTCTTGGCTTGGTGGGCCATGAGGATCATCCAACTTAGTCCTCTTAGGCTGATTCTATGCCCAATTAATAACTTAAGTGTAATGTCACTTCCCATGGAGATTTTCCTATAAGAAGCAAGTTCCCATGGTAGCAACCATAAACATTTTTTCTTCTTTTTTAAAATTTTGGGGTATGGGCATGGTGGCTCATACCTGTAATCCTACCACTTTAGGGGCTGAGCCAGGAGGATCACTTGAGCCCAAAATTTGAGACCGACTTGGGCAGTATAGGAACATTTTGTCTCTATAAAAAATTTAAAGATTAGCCAGGCATAGTGACACAAGCCTGTAGTCCCATCTACTCAGGAGGCTGAAGCAGGGGGATTGCTTCGGCTGAGGAAGTCGAGGCTGCAGTGAGCCATGTTCACACCACTGCACCCCAGCCTGGGTGACAGAGCAAGATCTCATCTCAAAAAAAATTTTAGAATAAATTTTATTGTGCATATTTAAGGTATACAGCATGATGTTATGAGATACATATGTACAGTAAAATGGTTACTATAGTGAAACAAATTAAGATATCCATCATCTCACATAGTTACCCACGTTTCCCTCCTGTGGCAAGAGCAGTTATAATCTGCTCATTTAGCAAAAATATTGAATACAATGCACCATTATTTAATGTAGTCCTCATGCTATATATTAGACCTTTAGACTTGTTCAGCCTACATATCTGCTACTATCTATTAAGAACTTTAAATCTGCATCTCCCAATTTTCTCCCCTCCACCTGAGCCTAGTAGCCACTGTTTTAGTTTCCATCTCCATACATTTGACCTTTTTTTTTAAGATTCCACATATAAGTGAAATCATGCAATATTTTGCTTTTGTTTTGTCTGGCTTGTTTCACTTACCAGGTCCATCCATGTTGTGGGAAATGGCAAGATCTCCTCCTTTTCTAATGCTTAATAATATTCTATTGTATATACATATACCACAGTTTCTTTATCCATTCATCTGATGACAGACACCTAGCTTGCTTTCATATCCTGGCTATTGTGAATAATGCTGCAATGAACATGGGAGTGTAGATATCTTTAAGAGGTAGTGATTTCATTTCTGTTGTATATATACCCCAAAAGAGGGATTGCTGGGCCATACGATAATTCTATTTTTTATTTATTTAGGAACATCCATGTTGTTTTCCATAATGGTTGTACCAATTTACATTCCAATCAACAGTGTGCAAAAGTTCCCTTTTCTTCACACCCTTGCCAACACTTGTTATCTCTTGGCTTTTTGTTAATAGCTATCCTACCAGGTGTGAGATGAATCTCATAGTGATTTTGATTTGCATTTCCTTGATGATTAGTGATGTTGAATACCTTTTCATAGACCTCGTGGCCATTTTTATGTCTTCTTTGGAGAAATGTCTATTCAAGCACTTTGCCCATTTTTAAATCAGGTTATATGTTTTCTTGCTTTTGAGTTGCATAAGTTCTTTATAAATTTTGGATATTAACCCTGTATCAAATATATGGCTTGCAAATATTTTTTCCCAATCTATAGACTGCCTTTTCATTTTGTTGACTGTTTCCTTTGCTGTGCAGCTTTTTAATTTAATGTAGTCTAATGTATTTATTTTTTCTTTTACAGCCTGAGCTTTTGGTGTGATATCCAAGAAATCAATGCCAAGTTCAATGTCAAGGAGATTTTTCCCTATGTTTTCTTCTAGGAGTTTTATGGTTTTAGGTCTTACATTTAGGTTATTTATTTCATTTTGAGTTAAAATTATAAACTTTAAAATTTGCTTGACACTTTGGGAGGCCAAGACAAAAGGATCACTTGAGCCTAAGAGTTCAAGAACAGCCTGGACAACATAGTGAAACCTTGTCTCTACTAAAAATAAATAATAATTTTTAAAAAAACTAGTCAGGTGTCGTGGTGAATGCCTATAGTCCCAGCTACTTGGGAGGCTGAAGTGTGAGGATCTCTTGAACCTGGGAGGTCACTGCTGCAGTGAGCTATGATCATGTGACCACACTCCAGCCTGGGCAAAAGAGCAAGTCCCTCTCTCAAAAAAAAAAAAAAATTGCTAGAGTTATACATTTCATTGTACATTAATAAGTTGGTTCAAAGTTCATTTACAGTGATACTATGTGTGTAACATACAAATTAATTCTCTTGAATCTGAATGCTCAGAAAATTTCAAGTTTCCTGTGTCTTGCTAATTGACAAGAGAATAGAAGTTTATTAGGAAGAATTCAGGGGAAAAACTGAAGGAATGGGATGTGCAAAGTCACAGAGCCAGGAAAGAGAGTGTCATGTCCACACAATCATTTAACACAAATGAAGCAGAGACTGAGCATTTGAGCATTGTTGGAAGATAAGTCTGGAAAGGCCAGTTCAAGTCAGATCATCCCATGAATGCCTTGAGGAGACATTTAGATTTTCCCCCAAGGCCAAGGAGATTGCAGTCTATTTGTAAGAAGAAGAGTAAAATCATCAGATTTATTTTAGAAAAATATCTCTGTTGATGATGTGGAAGATGGATTAGAGTGGAGAGCAACTAGATGAACTGGGATGAGTTAGGAGGAGTCTCAGTGGGAAACTACATAGACCTGGAAAAAGGCAAGGGGAGTAGATACAGAGTATGGAGAGTCAAAAGGATAACACAAAGCAAACCATATACGGGTGTTTAATGGAGAAGCATGTATAGATTTAGCTTAGTCAAATAATTGGAGAGCAATATCATTAACTGAGATAGGAAATGGAGAAGGAAAAGTAGGTTTTGTTGTTTTTTGTGTGGGTGGAGGATATATTAAAGTTGGTTTTGAACATCTTGATTTTGAAATGATTATGAGTCATCCAAGTAGAGACGTTCAGAAGGCAATAGAAACTACAAGTCTATACTTCAGGAGAGCCATATGGGCATAAGCTGTAATTTTGGGATTTGCTGTAAATGATAGGCAAAGTTACAGAAGTTGATGACTTAGAATTTGGCAGTGGTGTTGGGGATTCAGGGAATGAGGTAAGATAAGAAGAGTAAGAATAAAATTCTGGGCCGGGCACGGTGGCTCACGCCTGAAATCCCAGCATTTTGCAAGGCCGAGGCGGGCAGATCACTTGTGGTCAGAAGTTTGAGACCAGCCTGGCCAACATGGTGAAATACCATCTCTACCAAAAAATACAAAAATTAGCTAGGTGTGCTACTCGGGAGGCTGAGGCAGGAGAATCACTTGAACCCAGGAGGCAGAGGTTGCAGTGAGCCAAGATCACACCACTGCACTCCAGGTTGGGTGACAGAGCGAGACCTGGTCTCAGAAAAAAAAAAAAAGAATAAAATTCCGAGGACCCATATATATAAGGTGTTAACAGAATGAGAAGAGCCATTCAAAGATTTTAAAAAGTAATCAGAAGTGTGGGAGAAGATACAAGTAGGTGCAATTTATAAAAGTTCATGGAAGCAAATGTTTTAGGATAAAGAGAGAAGTCAATATTCCCAAATGCTGCATAGGGTACTAAGAGAATGAGGACTGAAAAGAGGCCACTCCATTTATAAGTTAAGTCATTCATGACCTTTTCCAGAACCATTTCATTAAAGTGGTGAGACAAAAGTAAGATTGTGAAGACAGTAAGTGAGAAAAACTCTTTCAAGAAGTTTGGCAGTTAGGAAAAGAAAGAAAATGGCAACATGTGAAGGAGGCAGGATAGAGGGAAGAGGCCCAGATTGAAGACCTTGAGTCTTTATCTTCTCCCTATTCTCGCCATCCAACAGCAAATGTCCTATTGATATTTCATTCAAACTATTTTCGAAACTCACTCTTCCTCGCTTTTCTTCAGTTGCTCAAGTGCTGTCAAGACTTCTTTGTTTGTCTCAGACCTGTTTCCATCTTCCCAACGACCCTCCCTGCTTCTTTTTGCTCTTCTCTCCAAGTCATCCTCCATCCTGCTGCCAGACTAATTTTCTAGTATACCAGTTACCTCAGGACATTAAGTCACTTAGAAAACATCTGGAGTTCCTCATTTACTCTAATTCCCTCTTCAACCTGACATCTGACCGAGCCAAGATTGATTCTCCCTAGACATCCCATAACCATCTCCTTCCACGCTTTAGCCAAGATGGACTTCTCACTGTCCAAGCCATTGAGCATGCTCTCCCTTCTGACTGATAAAACATCTGACTTTTCTCAGGTAATTAACCTCACCTGGCCTTCAAGATTCAACTCCCAAGCCTTCTATAGAAGAGGAGGAGGGGGAGGAATTAAGAATAATTATTAAACAATTTTATCTATCTTACCTTGCTGGTCGGCTAGAAAGAAGGGAGAAGGGAAACAAGAAGGGGAAACTGTTAAGAAAATAAATGAGGTCTATATTAATGTAGAAATTAATAAACATATAATATTGAATCTAGTATCACTCTTGACGAATCATTCACATACTTTTGATAGTGAAGTTCTCTGTTTACTTCAGATACTAACATCTAGTTTATACAGGATAACGACTACTATATTAAGGTTTCTAACCTACTATTCAATATGAAAACGATGCTAATTGGTGGGTTTTGGACTCAGCTTTGCAATTGGAGCACTATTGAAAAATACCTGGGGAGCTTTTTGAAATCACACACACTCCAGGAGATTCTGTTTTCATCTCCTTCAATGGCTATGCCCTCTAGCTAAGAATCCCTGCTGCCCTGTGAGTCTTCTCACTAGTAGGAGTGGACCACTTTCCTCAGGTACAGGTTTGAGAGCCACTGCAGGGTATGTTGGGTGGTAAAAAGCAGAACAGTCACAAATCTGAGGTTGGTTATTCCTATGAAAAAGAAAACACGAAACATTATAGTAATTAATTGAGTGACTCCAATTCCTCAGAATATAAAAAATAGACCCAGGAAAGTACTAAATGTTACATAAGGAGACTTTTTTCCTCCCTAAATAGTCACAAAAGAATTTTTTAAACATGTAAGAAATGTAATATCAAAGTAAAAATAAATCAGCCAACCAGACTGTCTCCAATCTGTTGGGTGATATATTTAGCATATTTTGTAATTAAATGAGCTGACTTTTAAAGTTGTTTTGAGAATGCAACTACTTAATTTACCTAATAAGACTGCATGGCACTCTACATATTATCCATTGTTAGCTGTACTCATACTGCTATGTCTTGTAGAGAGACTATGCTGCTTTTTCCTGCTACATTGTGTTAACAGTTTTAATGACGTGGACATAATTTCACAGGCGCAGTATTTTTTTTTTACTCAGTTCATGAATATCAAACAATCCCAAGCTATTCTGATAACTAGCATCCTCGACCTGTGCTATTGCTGTTTGCTCATAACAATGATAACCAGTGTTTATTTAGCATCATGAAGTTTAATGAGTTTGTATTTCCTTCTATTAACAAAACTCACAGAACTCTGAAATAAGTAGGCCTGTAGCTCTGATGAAAAACCCTAAAGTTCCAGAACTTCAAATTTTATCTTAGAATTTTAAAATCAGTGGGGCTTGGGCCACTACCTACTCCATGAGTTCTCACTTATGGTGAGCATCAGAATCTCTTGGGGAGCTTGTTAAATACACAAATTCCCAGGCTGGGAGATTTTAACGAGGCTCAGAAACCTGCATTTAAAACAAGAACTCAAGACAGTCCTTGAACTTTGGCTTGAAAATTACTGACCAACACCCTCACTTATACATGATGAAACTGAGCCCCAGACAGAGTAAGTGACTTACTCAAGGTCACTTAGCTAGATAATGACAATCAAGTGTAGAACTGATGCAGCCTAATCCTTAGTTCTGTGTTCTTCCCACGCTTATACCCGCACTGTTTAGACTGCCCTTCTGGGTTCCTACAACATGGGAGATCACCTGTCTATTACTCCCGTGACAAGAAGTTCACAGACAGTATTCTACAGATGCCACAGACAGAAGGAAGTAAGTACCGTGGGAATAATAGAAGAAAGGCTGTTAAACCTGTTACCTTCATCTTTCTGAATTTCACTTTTTTATCTGCATGCAAGCACCAATGGATCATTAGAGCAAAATACCAAGAGCTTGTGAGATGAAAAAAGATTACTATACGATGGCAAGTTTACTGTCTCCCTTAACATAACTAAAATAGTAAAAAAAGAAAGAAACAATTGTGTTCCTGATAACGCAATATCAGAAAGGCTACATTCTGAATTTACTTTTTCTTTCTGAATTTCAGTTTCTTGTCTATAAAAAGGTATGCTAAAACTACATACTAGGCAGAATGATCTTGAGTACAGCAATAGCACATGAACAGTGCTTCATACAATCCTAGGACATGGTATATACACAATACATTCTATAATTTTTGAAACTATTATCATATGGTGGAAGGGCCAAGCTAATTACAATGGGCCAGGCTAATTACAATTACATACATACCAAAGTAGAATTATTGATACCTCCCATCCCTAGAGTGCTGCAGAAATTACAAAACATGGCAGCTAGATGATGTAGGAAACATTTACAAGTTTAAGGAGAACACCTATGTAGGGTAACATGGATGAATCTAATGGAATATAATATTGAGCAAAAGAAGCAAGACACAGTAACATAAATACTATGATTCCATTTATAAAAGTTAAAGACAGGCAAAACTAAACTATATTGCTTGGGAATGCATAGTTAGGCAGCAAAACTATAAAGTAAAGCCAGGAATTCAGGAATTCTCTCTTTCTTCTCTCCCCTTCCCCTTTTCTTCCTAGAAAAAAACACCAGCATAGTGGTTCCTTCTGAAGGGTACTGAGGGGTTTGCCCGGAGAAAAGGCACATGAGTGCCTAAAAGGGTGCAAGCCTTGTTTTACTTCTTGACCTGGGTGGTGGTTAAACAGGTGTTGCCTTTAGAATAATGTGCCAATTTTCTAGTTGTTTTGTGCATTTCTATTATATATACTGTATTTCACAACAAAGTTTTAAAAAGATTTGTAAAAGACACATTTAGTAAATAAAGCTGAAAGGAGTTACTCAACATTCCTATTAAAGATATTTGGTTGTCTCTCCACATGGACTACTAAGATAATAGAATTCAGTTGCACAGTGGGTCTATGTAAATATCCATTTGTGTACTGACACAGAGGACTCATGCCCTGGAGCCGCTGTGATGTTTAATTGAAAGGCATTTGATCAGAGGCTGCCAGGATCCATTAGACACTAAATATATCATCAACCTAATTACATATGACTTACTAGTTCAGTGCTGATTGTATCCAAAATCATCAGAGTCTTAAAAAGAGTCATGCTTGTTTGTCCCAACAATGTTTTCAACCATGGTTTCTATGGTTCCAACCACATATGGAGAAATAATATATGTCCTCACGGGGAGAAGAGTGATTTCTGAGTTTTAAAAAGGCAAAAGTTGTCATTTTGCCACTTTGAGAATATCCCTTGATCTAGTTTGATCTATGTATGTTCCACCTAGAGACTAAATTAAAACTCTAACCAAAATATTAAAGGATGGAAATATAGTCAATGACTGTGGTTTATCATTCCATTATTAGAATTGACTAGCAGTATTTTGACACCTAGATAAGACTGCTTTAGTGTGTCTATGTGTATTGTATTATTTAAGTTATATAATATTAGAAACTTAAAAACAATTTGGTATCAGAGTTGGTGACTGAGGTTGAGTTTGGTATTCAGTTGTTTCCATGCAACTGAATTGTTAAAATGCTTACAATTTCCTGTGATTTATTTTCTGAAGCAAGAAAAGGGATCTAACATTAATATGCTTCTTTTAGATTAATTAGATTTACTTTAATGAAATATACAAACAAGAAAGTATAATTTACATTTATAGTTTAAAGAATAATAATAAAACAAACACCCTTTTACCCACCACACAGCATAAGAAATAGAACATAACCGAAACCTTCACTTCCCTTTCTCCCCCATAAGAGGCAAATGTCACCCTGAATTTTGTGAATATCATTCCATGCTTTTCTTTGCACCTTTATGCGTATTGTTTGGTTTACCTGTTTTTAAGCTTTATATAAATGAAATCATGTGGCAGTATTCTTCAATAACTTTTCTTCATTCATTATTGTACTTTTGAGATTTATAATGTCAATAAATACATCTACTTCATTCATTTTAAATGCCATATATTCAACATGCTGTGACAGCAGTCAGACCATGTGTATCATATAGTTTCAGGGCACTGCCAATATTTCTTCAACAATTGCCATTTCCATATACACCAGCCTTTCACCCGCCCATGCCTCAATTTTTTGCCTGAAGGCTTTCTCTGGCCATCAGTGACTACTCAGTCTGAACACACAACAGGCTGAAAATACCAAGGATTTAATGTTCCTCGGGAGCAGTTCTCAACCAATAACTGGGATAAACTAGAAGTAAGTGTTGTAAACTGTCTCCCAGAGTTCCCCAGCAGGATCAAACTCCAATTGCCCACAGTGATAATGTGATAACACACCTTTATTGGTTTTCTTCCCTTTTGTTTAACTTCCCCATTATCTGCTGGTGTTTCTTGGAAACATATCCCAAACAAAACCCTCTCCATTCATTGCCTCAGGTCTGTCTTTGGAAGGACACAAACTAAAACAGCAGGAAAATTAAACTTAAGAACCTCTAAATACCTGATTCTGCTACACCTCTAAGATAATGCAGCCATGCTCCAGATTTCTTCAGGGGTGTCTGGGAGTTAAGCTCCTCTTGAAATCCAAAATAGGAAACAGAAATAAAAGTCCTCAGCCTGTTCTGCCCTCACTTAATTAGCACATGTAAAACTGAAACACATCTTTCCTGAATCTCTTCCTTTTCTCTCTCTCTTCTCTCCCCTTCCCCTTATCTTCCTAGAAAATAGACAAGCTTTTCTTTAACTTTCCCTGCATCCTATCTTCCTTCCCTGTTGGAAAGCGAGCTTCCTGAGTTCACTACCATTGACTGAAGGGACATCCTTTCTATACTACAGGAGAACTCTATGTTCTAGGTCATTCAGGCTCAGCCCTGGGTATGTTAAGTAGGAAAGATTAAGGAATTTATAAAATTCTCTCTCAAAACTTGTATACATTTATTTTTTAATTTCAGAAACTACCACTTGTCTTTATCTTTAATTCTTTCTGAAACATCCATTTCCCTGGTAGAAGTTAGACAGTAAAGAAAAAATACATAGGAGGAAAAAAGAAAAGGCAAATAAAGAACACAAAATTTCAGGATCTGTTCATAGAAAAATAGGCCAATTTCAAACAAACAGTTCTCCCAAGACTCAAAGAAACTAAAGGCAAGTTGGCTTTCCTTTAAAAAAAAAAAAAAAGATCCTGAAGGAATAACAAGAGATAGATCAAAAGAGAGCTGAAACAAGAACAGGAGATAAAAAGTGAGTCTGTGGAGCTCAGAGATGAATAGAAACATAAAATGAAATTATTACAGAGGTGAAATTCTCATTAGAGTCAACAAATGGTAAGACATAGATATGGATAAAAATACAGTCTAGGAGAAAAAGAATAGCCTTGAGTAAATAACATAAAATGAATTTGAAAAGAACAGAGATAAAATAAGAAAGGAGGTGGTATGGCCATTAAACAAATAATCATTGTCATGGAAGAAAATAATATATGGAATGGGAAAAATTCAAATATATAATTGAATATAATTTTCTTGAAACAAAATCTCAAATCTATAGATTACAAAGATATAGCCAATATCCTGAAATTTTTGATGAAGGCTAATTACTAAGATATCTTAAAAATGAATTTAGAGCAGCAGGTTGTAAGAAGTTACACAGCAGAAAATAAGAAGCACATGAACCAAGTCGACCAAAATGAGAAAGAATAGGAGGAAATGAACTGAAGAGGCATTTAAGATCCTGGCATTTAGTAAGCCTACCATGGTGTGGTGGTTAAGAGGCCAGCGCTGTAAACTGCCTAGATTTGGATCCCATGTGCCCTTTATTACCTGTGTGACCAAAGCAAGTTATTTTGCCTCTCGATGCCTCAGTATTCTTAATTTTAAAATGGAGATGATATTAGCCACTCACATAACACAGTGACTGTGAAGATTGAGAAAATACATTTAGTCTTCTTTAAAAAATGCCTTGCCGGCCGGGCGCGGTGGCTCACGCCTGTAATCCCAGCACTTTAGGAGGCCGAGGCGGGGGGATCACGAGGTCAGGAGATCGAGACCATCCTGGCTAACACGGTGAAACCCTGTCTCTACTAAAAATACGAAAAATGAGCTGGGCGTGGTGGCGGGCGCCTGTAGTCCCAGCTGCTCGGGAGGCTGAGGCAGGAGAATGGCGTGAACCCGCGAGGCAGAGCTTGCAGTGAGCCGAGATCCTGCCACTGCCACTACACTCCAGTCCGGGCGACAGAGCGAGACTCTGTCTCAAAAAAAAATAAAAAATGCTTTGCCATATTCAGCACTATTAATTATTATTAAGTTCAACAGAGCTTGGTGATTCTCTGAAGGTGAGAAAGTGACAGGGAAGACACGAGATGATTCCTAGGTTTCAGGATGTGAAAATCATAATGCTATGCCCTATAGAGAGAACGCAGAACAAAGGGAATACAGAAGAAATGATTTTTTTTTTTATTCTCAAATATAGTCCCCATCCAAATCTCATCTTGAACTGTAGTTCCCATAATTTCCGTGTGTATTGGGAGGGGACCACGTGGGAAAAATTGAATCATGGGAATGGTTTCCCCCATCCTATTCTCATGATAGTGAATTAGTTCTCAGGAGATCTAGTGGTTTCATAAGGGGCTCTCCACCATCACTCTGCACTTCTTGCTGCCACCATGTGAAAAAGGTTGTGTTTGCTTCCCCTTCTGCCATGATTGTAAGTTTCCTGAGGCCTCCCAGCCATGCTGAACTGTGGGTCAATTAAACCTCTTTCCGTTATAAATTATCCAGTCTTGGGTATGTCTTTATTAGCAGCGTGAGAATGGACTAATACATCAATTATAATGGATTCATTTTGAACATGTTAAGATTGACTTATCTTTGAGAAGATAGGTAGAGAGGTCCTGTGGGCACCTAGAGCTCACCTAGGACTGAAGACAGGTGTACATGGCTTTAATGTGAGTGCAGAAGCCATGGATGTGGATAAGATCTCCTTTGTGACGTACACAATGAAAGAAGAAAAAGGGCGAGAACTGAACCTGTGGAACATTCCCATTTATCAGCTGACAGAAGACTAAGGCCTGTGACAAAGGACCAATGGAAAAATAAAGGAGAGGATAAATGATGAATCAAAGGCACAAGGACAGGCTGGGCACAGTGGCTAGTGCCTGTAATCTCAGCACTTTGGGAGGCCAAGGTGGGTGGATCACTTGAGCTCAGGAGTTCAAGACCAGCTTGGGCAACATGGGAAGACTCCGTGGTGGCGGGGGGGCGGGGTGTGTGTGTGTGTGTGTGTATATATGTATGTATGTATAACAAGTACATTGGAGAGGCTGTGTTCAGGAGCACAGATGAATGGGTTGGACTTTACCAAGAGAAGCACGTTTTTTCCACTGAGAAAGAAAACCATAAGGGTGTGTGTGGAAGCACGTAAGTGTGTAGACTGTAGTTGGTAAAGCTGAAAAAGCTCCTACGGAAAGATTCTCCCCAGGGCCTGATAGCTTAAGGGAATGAATAACTCCTCCCTCCTCAGGCCCAGTCCTCAGGCGCAAAGCCACATGCGCTAGCAGTGTGCATCAGCAAGATAGCAGAAGCAGGAAGAGTTAGCCCGAAGACATGTACCCTGTGAAGACCCAGAGAGAGGCCGTCCAGGTACCACGTAGCAGTTACATCAGACTGAGACATTTCCTGTTTACAGGAGACTATAAAACCTCTGCCCCGTCCTCATTTGGTGCTGATGCCATTTTAGGCCTCAGCCCGCCTGCACCCAGGCGCTCATTAAAACAGCATGTTGCTCCACACCGCCTCTTGTCTGTTGGCGCGCTCTCGGGATTCCAACCGATACAAGAAACTTTCACCTACCTGGTGCTTTGGCCTCATCTATAAAGTAAAAGCAAAGCCATCTGTTGTTAAATATGGAAACTCTGTGTAGCAGTGAAGATAGGAGTAGTTAATGATAGAAGGATGACCCCTCTCAAAAAAAAAAAAGAAAAAAAAAGTTACATTGAGGGCCCAGCAGACATTGAATGAAAAATATGAACTCAAGTTAAAAAATTTTTTGCATTTTTTTCCAGCAGCTTTTCTACTGTCCTGAAACAAGGTAGAGAATCTGAGGTAAGATATGGCATGAAAAATGTTTGACATGGCTACTTTTGCCGTAAACAGAAAGTAGAAAATAATTAAAAGTAGTTCCATTTCTAGCGTTACCTAAAGTGCAGTGTTGCCTTATAAGACAGAATACCTGGACCCTGCCTCATGTGTGCCTATTGTTTGCTGAACGGATTTTAATCCTATAATAAAATCTCTCACAACATGCCATGGAAAGTATTTCCTAGAATTCTCAAAAACTAATGAGAAGGAAGCTTGAACATGCTGATTAACATGGAAGCTAGCTACTGGAAAAGAAAAGCAAAATTGAAAGATATTGTTTTAATATCCTTTCAGCTACTCTAAGATTACATAACTGAATATAGAACAAGCTATATAAAGTACAAGGCTTAGTAAAAGAAACATCAGGCTAATACCTGAGTTTTCATACTTATGGCTTAAACTTCTCATACAATGTACTACTAGCCTAATAGACATTTTAGAATTAATTATTGCAAGTAGTTCATGGAGATAAGTGCATTTTTATTCAACTTTAAGTAGTTTGTTTCATTGTTTTGAGTATAAATAAGCAATCTCATCAATGATCACTTCAAAGATACAGTTTATTAAATATCTTAATCATTATTCACAAGGCATTATAGGATTATTAGTAAAGCTCCCTAATAGATAGTATTATTATTTTCACTCTTTCCAAGGAGTCAGTTGTCAATATAAAAAATATGTTTAGAGAATGGGTCAGTAAAGCAGCGATTTGAATAATGAAGGATATTTGAACGATTGAAGGATAATGAATCAAACTGAGGCAAACAAAGGAAGTGAAAATGAAGAATAAAGTGATGTAAAGAATTACTGTAAGAATAGTAAGGAGCATTTTATAAACAAACTGTCAAAAGCAAATTCTTCACAATAAACAAACTCTGAACAATAAGTCTATGAGGAGTTGCCACTGAACTTTAAGTTGCTCAAACACACTAACTGTGGAAGAGTAGTACAAATGACAAGTAGGCTTCCCACCAAGCAAAACTAGAAAATAAAAATTTGATTCCAGCAGTAGCACATCTTCAAGTCCCTCCTCCTCACTTCCTCCTTTCTTAGACATTCTTTGTCAAAACAAAACAGACCTACTTAAAAGGCCAAAGGCCACTGGAGAAAGAGTTTATGATCAGACAACCCAGGTGTCCTGTGTCTATAAGGGAAATACAGGTCTTGAAATGAGATAGACTGGAAATAATGAATTAATTAGAATTCACAGGGAAAGAACTTCATTCCTTAGCATTTATCTTCATGGTATTGTTTCTGTGGTGTATTAGTACTTCAGTAACTTATTCCTGTAATGATCTAGGTTACATGTAGGCATGTATTTATCACAATAATCTGATGGCTGTCTAATAACTAGTCACATACATGACATCTCTACTTCATATAGTAGGAGAAACTTACTCTAAAGTAAAATATGATACATATGCCTTTTTAATTCTGCAATAACCCATTCATCTTTATTAATAGATTTTTAAAATTACCAATATGTATTTTTCTGAAATGTATGCAATCAATCCTTTGTCAATTCTTTACTACTATGATCTGAAGGAAGTTGCAATTCAAAGAGAGTAAGGTTTACAATTATACTTGAAGATGAGAGTACTAAACATCTGTGATATATCTGAAAACCTAGCCAATGGGTGACTACTGCTTTCAGTACCTGACTTGCTGCCTAGTAAACTAAACTGGGTGCCTAAAATTCCCTTTGTTTATTTTCAACTTCAATTATATATAAATTGAAAGATATTGTTTTAATATCCTTTCAGCTACTCTAAGATTACATAACTGAATATAGAACAAGCTATATAAAGTACAAGGCTTAGTAAAAGAAACATCAGGCTAATACCTGAGTTTTCATACTTAGTACAAAAGTCTAAAATATTTTTTACCCCCGACCTGAATATGGCTTAAACTTCTCATACAATGTACTACTAGCTTAATAGTCATTTTAGAATTAATTATTGCAAGTAGTTCATGGAGATAAATGCATTTTTATTCAACTTTAAGTAGTTTGTTTCATTGTTTTGACTATAAATAAGCAATCTCATCAATGATCACTTCCAAGTTACAGTTTAATATCTTAATCATTACTCACAAAGCATTATAGGATTATTAATAAAGCTCCCTAATAGATAGTATTATTATTTTCACTCTTTCCAAGGAGTCAGCTGTCAATATAAAAAATATGTTAATATAAGAATAGTAAGGAGCATTTTATAAATAAACTGTTAAAAGCAAATTTCATTACCTTACTTGCTGCCTAGTAAACTAAACTGGGTGCCTAAAATTCCCTTTGTTTATTTTTCAACTTTAATTATATATGCACAGTATTTTAATTACTTAGCCTCTATTGTTCCAGATGCTTAGATTTTTCCACATCAAAATTCTCCAGTTTTCATTGTGTTATTTCCTATTATAAGATTATTCAAAGTAGTTTTTTTCTTTATTGTTGCTTTTCAAAGGGAGGCAGACTGACCAGTTGTGTTTGGGGTTATTTCACAATGCTAGTTCCTTCCTGTATACAAATTCACACAGGCACCCGTATTCATACAAATGCTGGCCCTAGGTAAAAAAATAAGGTTGCCAAGCATTTGAAGTCTTCAGACCATTCTTTCTTTGCTCCTCCTTTGGGGATTACCACCTCCCCTTCAATTATTCTGCACTCTCCTTTTTCTCCTCTTCCTTACAAAGAGCCTGGAATCAGTCACAGCTCCTGACACTCCTGAGTTACATGGCCTACTTCTGAGGCACGCATAGACTTGGTAGCAAAGCAAAGGGAAAGGAAGCGACAGACCTGTCTCAGCCGCCAGCTGCAATCTTTCTCGCACACCAGTGCCTCTCCTTCTTACAAGTTACATCCTGTCAGTAGACGGACTGGCCCAACAACAAAATTGTATCTATTGAGGTTAAACTTGCCCCAAACAGTGTTTGTTGGAGCAGAGAGGAAGAAAGGGTACAAAATAGGAAGGTGAGTTCTCGAAAGAGTTAAAATCCAGCCTTAAAAATTCCACATATGCTCAGTCAAGTAAATCCTCATGAACTTTTTTACTGATGTTTTGTCCTAGAAGATAGTGATATTAACATATTCTAGAAAAGAAAAACCTTGATTCAGTAACAACCTCACTAAGTGAGAGATACGTGATTAAATGTTGATGACAAAATATATTTTGAGGTTATCTCAAAGTTTAATGAAGTTCTAAATATATAGAATGATTGAATATACACTTTTAAGAAAACATGCAATAGGAGACTAGATAGAGCTGAAAAAGAGGCATCCATAGATTTTAGATTGTTCATTTCTTATATATTTGATTTTATGTATGAGAGTGTTTGTTATCCTGATTCAGACTGAAATGACTTTGAATGGTATTTGTGGAATCACTTTTTCTTCTAGCCTGAGGAATAATTTATTGTGGAAAAGTTGAAAAGTTGCTCTAATTCACTAATATTTCAAAGCATCATTTATTTTCTCAGGGAAAGAACCAGAAAAATTGGATCCAAACTTAAAATATCAATACTCATAGTTTAGCATTTAAAAATGAATAACTATGTGGAGTTACCAGTGATACTTTTAAAATTTATATTTTTGCTATGTGTACTGTTTCAACAAAGTCATGAGTATACCAAAGTGAGCTAACAGTCCTCATTCCAAAATGTTGCCCCAAAATAATTTCTGAACCACATGACAGATGTTTGATACAGATGACTAAATTTCTTGTCATGTTTATTGATACAGATGACTAAATTTCTTGTCATGTTTATTGTTAATAGTAAAACCAACAGAGTGCTAGACTTCAGACACTAATATCTTCAAAATATGGACTTACATGAAACTAGACAGCAACATCATCTTAAAGTACTTTTTTCTCTTAAACAAACAAATCAAAAAAAGCCAAGATCAGAGTTGAAAGGAAGAAAAATACATTGAGTGACACCATATGGCAGCCAGACACTGGGATAGATGCTTCATATACCTTAGGTCATTTAACGTTATAGTTAAGTAGAAAATGTTTTAAAGTTGTGGAGGTATTTAACTAGTTTTTCATTTTCTAAGCCAGCACAGCTTTTGACTCACCTGTTCATAATGCAGAGATTATTTGTTCTGCCCTGCGTTTCTGTTGCACAACATTTTCTCTCTTTTAAAAGACATTTATTGAATCATCATCTGCCTCAGGCTTGATATGGCATAGCCTCTGAAAGACTGGTTTAGTACTTCAACTCACCTTTCAAAATATTTCCAGTGCAGGCCATTCAGTGTTCCAGATACCTAATGAGTCATTTTCATCTTCCCAGTCTACCAAGCAGGATCTCAAAGCCTCCTTTATCTTTCTGGGTGTATACAGAGTCATTAAGCTCAAATATGTCCTTTGCCAACAGACTTGAGGGTTGGGTTTAGTTATTAACTTGGTTGAGTCTCCACCCAGCTAACTATTCTAGGAAATCATTTGGTGAGTCAGGCATTCTTGTATTCACATTGCAGCAGCCAGTCATCTGTCCTAAGTGCTGCCGCCGAAGACTGAATGTCCTGGAAAGTTTGTTATCACATCTCCATTATGACAAAAGCATTGTGCCGAACAGATGAAAAAATGCATTGTCAATGGAATATTTTGTGTTTGTTTTCCTTTAAGCAATATTGCCTTGTTATAAAAGATCAATAAATATTTTTTCATTTCAATTCTGATGAGTCTGTGAGCTGTTACCATCAAGCACAGAGCAGCATCCTACTTTGGGATTGAGAAAGTGGGAAATCTAAAGTGAAAGTCTACAGTGATTAAACAAAACTGAAAACTAAGCCACTCCTCTTCCATCTGGTAGAGAAATTGTGACCACATGCCCTTCTCTCCACTAAGAGCAAAGACCAGACTCACTGGTTCACTGGTATGTTTTCCTTGTAGTAGACTGTGGTATGACAATGCCAAGTGATAAAACTTCTATGACACCCCTCTCTCCAGTTGATCCAAAGAACTTGGAGGGGAGGAAGAAGGGGGAAGATGTGAGGAGACACAGCAAGTTAGGCACCTCTGTTTTTTCACAGGAGCAAAAATAATAGGTTCTTATCTAGTTGGAAGGTGAGGATACTACTAATTCATAAAACAACATGAACAGAGTTATTTTCTAAATGTCAAGACGTAAAGAAAATTTAACCTTCTTTAGGAAAAAAAATTCTAAAAGAAAGAAATACATTTGTATTAAATTATTACTATGTAATAGGTGCTAAACTAAGCACCTTACATGTTTTTGCTCACAACAACTCCATAATGTTGCTGTTATTTCACCATTTTACTGATGTATTAGTCCATTTTCATGCTGCTGATAAAGACATACCCAAGAGGGGGTAATTTATACATGAAAAAGGGGTTAGTGGACTTACAGTTCCACCATGGCAGAAGGCAAGGTGGAGCAAGTCACATCTTACATGGATGGCAGCAGGCAAAAAGAAAGAGCTGGCCAGGAACAGTGGCTCACACCTGTAATCCCAGCACTTTGGGAGGCTGAGGCAGGTGGATCACGAGGTCAGTAGTTTGAGACCAGCCTGACCAACATGGTGAAACCCTGTCTCTACTAAAAATACAAAAATTAGCCAGGCGTGGTGACAGGCTCCTGTAATCCCAGCTACTCAGGAGGCTGAGGTAGGAGAATTGCTTGAATCTGGGAGGCAGAGGTTGCAGTGAGCCGAGATCACACCATCGCACTCCAGCCTGGGTGACAAGAGTGAGACACCATCTCAAAAAAAAAAAAAAAAAAGAGAGAGAGAGAGCTTGTGCAGGGAAACACGTTTTTAAAACCATCAGATCTCGTGAAACTTATTCACTATCATGAGAACAGCATGGGAAAGACCCATCCCCATGATTCATTTACCTCCCACTGGGTCCCTCCCATGAAATGTGGACATAGCGGGAGTTACTATTCAAGATGAGATTTGGGTGGAGACACAGCCAAATCATATCAACAAACAAAGAAATTTAGGACAGTAACTTTCCCAGAATCGCACAGCTGAGCCAAAATTTAGATGAGTTCATTGCATTTGTTTTTAAGCACCAGACTATTAAATTAGGTTTTGTTATTTTTGAAGAGCCAGAACTAATGGCAAGTATGTTGCATTGCCCATATAGTAAGGAATTAAAAGAAAACTAATGTGACTAGCATGTAGCCTTACAATTAGTCTGTGTTTTATATGTATAATACATATTTATAATATATACAATAACTTGTTTTGATACTAAATTTTACCTTTTTTAAAAAAAATCACACGATGAAACTTTCAAAGTAATCATTCCAAGACAATGAGAAATAACTGTATTAAAACATAGCTAAAATTCGTAACATAGGCAGCATCAAGATTCAGTTCCAAAAGCAGATCCTACTGAGTTATAAAGTTAAAAAAAAAAAAGTGTTCACATTTGACAAAGATGGGTTGTAGTGGCTCAAGTGTTCATTATTCTTATCTTTTCACATGTTTAGAATATTTTACATAGAAATATATTTATAAAAACATGGGCCATTACCAATGCAGAACTTCTGGCCATTATCCTTACCTTGATTATACCCTAGGGAACCTTATTTTCCAACTTTGTACCTGAGCTCATAGGGAAAACCAGAAATAATAAAAAGAATATATGCTAGGTAGAAGCCTATCTGAACACATAATCTTTTTCTGGGAAAATATAAAAGGACTATAGAGCAAGATGGTTTTTAACTGTTAACGAATTCTTCTAAAATACCATGTGATATAACTAAAAAGAAAAAACTTCCAAATTGATTTGATCAGGTTTACAAATCTGATACCAACAGTTGACAAATGCAAAACAAAACAAAACAAAACAAAAAAACCAAGGGAGACTACTTGAGGAAGAGGAGAAAGAAGTAAAAAGAAAGGAAAGGAAATTAAACAAAATAGCATTTGTGGCTATAGATGAAGAAATGCTAAATACAATCTGCCAAATCAAATTCAAAAATATATTCAGGCTGGGAGTGGTGGCTCATGCCTATAATCCCGGCACATTGGGAGGCCAAGGCAGGCAGATCTTTGAGTCCAGAAGTTCAAGACCAACCCAGGCAATAGGGTGAAACCCCATCTCTACAAAAAAACACAAAAATTTGCCAGGCATGGTGGCACATGCCTGTAGTCCCTGCCACTTGGGAGGCTGAGGCAGGAGGATCAGTTTGAGCCCAGGATGCAATTAGCCGAGATCGCGCTATTGCACTCCAGCCTGGGTGACAGAGCAAGACCCTGTCTCAAAACAAAAAACAAACAAACAAAATACATATTAAAAGAAAAATCTGTTCCCACCAAGGAAATTTTACTCTCATGAAATTAAAGGATAGTTTAATCTAGAACACTAGACATAACCACATGGCATGTATAACATGAAAGGAGAAAATAAAAATAGATATCAAAAGGTACCTAATAAATTTAATGCCAATTCCTCATTTTTAAAACACCCACAATATACTAGTAGTAGATGGATATCTCCCAAACATAATAAAGAATATTATTTATTGATTAGTCAAGGGAACACTAGCTGCTGTAATTTATAAATTCTGTGGTTTAGTAAAATATGTTGATTTCTTATTCCTCTGTTGTTCAACTAGTGGCAGTGTCAAGGAGGTGAGGAGAGCATGATTTCAGAGTGCAATGTGTGAGGTACTGTCTACAAGATCAAGATACACAGGATAATGGAGCCTCTATCATCTTCAATACACAATTTCTCAGGCTGCCCTGAGAATTAGCATCTAACCAGCAAACAGGGAACAAAAGGAGAACATACATGGGACATTTTTAATACAGATTAGGTCAGGAAGTGGCACTCATTACTTCCACTAACATCCCACTAATTAGAACTTCACATATTGTTGCTTCTAACTGCAAAGAAGGCTGAGAAATGTAGTCTCTCTGTGTACCAGATGAAAAACTGGGTTTGGTGAACAGTTAGCCAGCCTCTGCTGAACTTATTCTACTGATTATCAAATAGTCTTTTTTATTCTTCTTCCTACACAGAGCTAACTTCTTTCTCAAAAGAGACAATTCAAAATCCCAGCCAGTCCCTAGGTCCAGTTCAAAATACAGGATCTCCAAATGCTAATGATGTAGAGTTCTTTCTCTAACTGATTAAAATGTAGCCTTATAGTTCAGCAACATTATCAATTAAAATGATAAATATCTGCCCATTTCCCTCCCCTGCACACACACACACACACACACACACACACACACACAGAGAGAGAGAGAGAGAGAGAGAGAGAGGAATGTAGCAGTTATTACCTTTTAATTTACTATATAACCATCTCCTTTGTTTGGTGTCACCTTCCATTAGAACTTAAACTCCATGATAGCAGATTTTTGCCTCCCCACCATTCCACTGCTATATGCTCTCAGTATCTACAAGTAAATAATTGTTAAATATTTATTTACATTGCCCAAAATAAGCATGTATTATTTTTACAGTAAAATTAATTTTGAACAGAAATGCAAATATCTTGGGAAGTGGTTAAGCATCATTCACACTGTGGTTTCAATTTCCCAAATCTCACTGTTGGAACTGAATCACCACTCTTGGAGCTGGGGTTTGTATAGGCAGGGAAAGAAAGTAGGATGGTGGAATGTAGGACTATGGAGAACTGAAACAGCATGAAGACACTGGTCGGCAAGAGACCAAAAAAGGGGAGTCAAGAGGTGAAAGACAGGATCAGAACGAAAGGTGAGAGAGTAACAAACTTTGGTTTGAGCCACAAGAGTAATTAATTCATTAATTAACTGATTAGGAACTTGTAAACTCTTTCATTCAATAGTAAAATATTGATTTTTATCTGCCACAACTGTGATGAGTATTTGGGATTAACACATGAACAAGAGACAGAGCATGACCTCGAGAAACTCGTATCTAGTTTTGGGGGACGGAATATAGTGAGTATATAAGTGTGATAAGGGAGATGTGAATGGAATGTTATGACAACACAGAAAGAAAGCAATTAACCAGGCCATGGCCAAGTGGAGGACAGATCCAAGAAAAGTTTCAGGAAGAAAGAACCTGAGTCTTAGAAGAGAAGATAGCATTTGTGAAGGTTTCGAGGAGAAGCAGAGAAAGGCCTAACGCATTCAGAAGACTGGACTTTAGGGAGTAAGGGGGTTGGAGATGTCAGCAGGTGACAGATTATGAAGGTTCATTCTTGTCCAGCTCTAATTCCTTTAAGCCACCAAGCTGTCCTTACACACACACACACACACCATTAAACAAAATAGCATTTATGGCTATAGATGAAGAAATGCTAAATACAATCTGCCAAATCAAATTCAAAAATATATTCAGGCTGGGAGTGGTGGCTCATGCCTATAATCCCGGCACATTGGGAGGCCAAGGCAGGCAGATCTTTGAGTCCAGAAGTTCAAGACCAACCCAGGCAATAGGGTGAAACCCCATCTCTACAAAAAAACACAAAAATTTGCCAGGCATGGTGGCACATGCCTGTAGTCCCTGCCACTTGGGAGGCTGAGGCAGGAGGATCAGTTTGAGCCCAGGATGCAATTAGCCGAGATCGCGCTATTGCACTCCAGCCTGGGTGACAGAGCAAGACCCTGTCTCAAAACAAAAAACAAACAAACAAAATACATATTAAAAGAAAAATCTGTTCCCACCAAGGAAATTTTACTCTCATGAAATTAAAGGATAGTTTAATCTAGAACACTAGACATAACCACATGGCATGTATAACATGAAAGGAGAAAATAAAAATAGATATCAAAAGGTACCTAATAAATTTAATGCCAATTCCTCATTTTTAAAACACCCACAATATACTAGTAGTAGATGGATATCTCCCAAACATAATAAAGAATATTATTTATTGATTAGTCAAGGGAACACTAGCTGCTGTAATTTATAAATTCTGTGGTTTAGTAAAATATGTTGATTTCTTATTCCTCTGTTGTTCAACTAGTGGCAGTGTCAAGGAGGTGAGGAGAGCATGATTTCAGAGTGCAATGTGTGAGGTACTGTCTACAAGATCAAGATACACAGGATAATGGAGCCTCTATCATCTTCAATACACAATTTCTCAGGCTGCCCTGAGAATTAGCATCTAACCAGCAAACAGGGAACAAAAGGAGAACATACATGGGACATTTTTAATACAGATTAGGTCAGGAAGTGGCACTCATTACTTCCACTAACATCCCACTAATTAGAACTTCACATATTGTTGCTTCTAACTGCAAAGAAGGCTGAGAAATGTAGTCTCTCTGTGTACCAGATGAAAAACTGGGTTTGGTGAACAGTTAGCCAGCCTCTGCTGAACTTATTCTACTGATTATCAAATAGTCTTTTTTATTCTTCTTCCTACACAGAGCTAACTTCTTTCTCAAAAGAGACAATTCAAAATCCCAGCCAGTCCCTAGGTCCAGTTCAAAATACAGGATCTCCAAATGCTAATGATGTAGAGTTCTTTCTCTAACTGATTAAAATGTAGCCTTATAGTTCAGCAACATTATCAATTAAAATGATAAATATCTGCCCATTTCCCTCCCCTGCACACACACACACACACACACACACACACACACACAGAGAGAGAGAGAGAGAGAGAGAGAGAGGAATGTAGCAGTTATTACCTTTTAATTTACTATATAACCATCTCCTTTGTTTGGTGTCACCTTCCATTAGAACTTAAACTCCATGATAGCAGATTTTTGCCTCCCCACCATTCCACTGCTATATGCTCTCAGTATCTACAAGTAAATAATTGTTAAATATTTATTTACATTGCCCAAAATAAGCATGTATTATTTTTACAGTAAAATTAATTTTGAACAGAAATGCAAATATCTTGGGAAGTGGTTAAGCATCATTCACACTGTGGTTTCAATTTCCCAAATCTCACTGTTGGAACTGAATCACCACTCTTGGAGCTGGGGTTTGTATAGGCAGGGAAAGAAAGTAGGATGGTGGAATGTAGGACTATGGAGAACTGAAACAGCATGAAGACACTGGTCGGCAAGAGACCAAAAAAGGGGAGTCAAGAGGTGAAAGACAGGATCAGAACGAAAGGTGAGAGAGTAACAAACTTTGGTTTGAGCCACAAGAGTAATTAATTCATTAATTAACTGATTAGGAACTTGTAAACTCTTTCATTCAATAGTAAAATATTGATTTTTATCTGCCACAACTGTGATGAGTATTTGGGATTAAAACATGAACAAGAGACAGAGCATGACCTCGAGAAACTCGTATCTAGTTTTGGGGGACGGAATATAGTGAGTATATAAGTGTGATAAGGGAGATGTGAATGGAATGTTATGACAACACAGAAAGAAAGCAATTAACCAGGCCATGGCCAAGTGGAGGACAGATCCAAGAAAAGTTTCAGGAAGAAAGAACCTGAGTCTTAGAAGAGAAGATAGCATTTGTGAAGGTTTCGAGGAGAAGCAGAGAAAGGCCTAACGCATTCAGAAGACTGGACTTTAGGGAGTAAGGGGGTTGGAGATGTCAGCAGGTGACAGATTATGAAGGTTCATTCTTGTCCAGCTCTAATTCCTTTAAGCCACCAAGCTGTCCTTACACACACACACACACACCAATATACACTACATAAAAGGGGAGTTCTACTTCTTACATATAACTCCTTTTCATTTTTAATCTGTCTCATTGTTTTGGTACTTTGGAAATACTCTTATCTGAATATCAACCTTGATGCCCACTGGAAAGCAATTGTAGTCCTCATCTCTGGAAAAGCTTCCTCAAGTTGTCCTATTCATACTCTCCTCCTGGTTCCATTTGCTCCAGAACCCTTTATTTCCCTTTGCCAATGCTACTCCCATCCCAGATGCAGACTTTATAAGCCTTTATAAGCTTTGCTAAGACATGTGCACTTGACCCTAGATAGCCACCAAAGAATTTTAATCATAAGCATGATAACATAATAAAATTTGCATTATAAAAATTACTCAGCAGTGTAGAGGATGGCTTGGAAGGGCATAAACTGGTAGCAGAAGACATTTAGAGTAAACTAAACCAAATAAGAAAGGCTGACATTATGCCTTATTATTATCAGTAAAATAAAAATAGTTTTAGAGAGATGACTGTTCATATCAGGCCTACCAGAACACACCAGTCCAGGTATGTTAAAGATCTGTTTGTTATTTGTCTTGTGGAGATAAAGGGAAAGGTGAGCAAATAATAGTATCTTCATTATAATCTAAAACTCATCTAACATTAAATTTTATGCTCTCTGCCTACATGTAAGAAAGGCAAACTATTAATTTGTTTAAAGGATTCATTAAACTGATTTCAGAAAGGACATAATTCTATTACCCTTTATTTTACTTTATTTTATTTATCTTTATTTTACTGTGTCTAGCAAGACCAAAAATAATAAATTAACTCTTTAAGGATGAAAAAGGTTAAGTGAGTTATATCTGGATTTTTTTCCTAAAGGCTCAGAATTTTAAATTAAGCATTATCTTAACATGCATTCTTAATAAATTGTTTCATAAATGAGATAAGGTACATGAAAGTATAAAGTATATTTAATTGGAGCCTGCTTTGTGCAAAGCACTCTGGCAGACAGAAAGAAGAGTAAAAGATGTTCTCTGCCTCAAAGAAACTTTTATATAATATATATCCCAGAAACACTCAATTTAAGATTAATACCTTCTTAGCCAGGAGAGTATACGTGAAGTGTTTGTGACTATCTCAAAAACACAAGCATTATAGACAAAATATTCAGCTTCTAGACTGACGGCTTGTAAAGAATTAAGCAGACCAAACTGGGCCCAAAATCTACTTTACTCATCCTCTCCTGCTTAATGAAATATCCTGAGAAAATATCAAAGGCATATTGAAAGAAATGAAAGCAATAAACTAATTAGAACTGACAAGGTTATCTTAAACAGGAGAATCACAGATGATGGAGCCTATGACATTAGCATCCTTTTCACAACAATCTATGTCTTGCCTAGATTCATACAGTTTAGTGACAGCACTAGAGTTTGAATCCAATTCCCCAAATTATTAACAGTCTTTTCATTTTACCACATTGACGGGTAGAATAGACCTCCCCAAACAATATGAAACAGCAATTATTTTCTGCATTTAGATATAGTCCAGCCCAAATCTTCTCTAATTTATAAAAATATCTTTGAGAGAAAGGAGAGCTTCTGAAAAACATATTTTAATCTTTAATCCCTTCTACTTTGCCACTCTAATACTACGGTAAGGACAATCCAAAATAAAAATTCTTTTTTTTCTTTTTCTTTTTTTTGGAGACAGTCTCCCTCTGTCGCCTAGGCTGGAGTGAAGTGGCACGATCTCGGCTCACTTCAACCTCCATCTCCTGGGTTCAAGCGATTCTCGTGCCTCAGCCTCCTGAATAGTTGGGACTACAGATGTGCATCACCACGCCTGGCTAACTTTTTGCATTTTTAGTAGAGATGGGGTTTCGCCGTGTTGCCCAGGCTGGTCTCAAACTCCTGGGCTCAGGCAATCCGCCGGCCTCGGCCTCTCAAAGTGCTAGGATTACAGACATGAGGCACCACACCCTGCCTAAAGTAAAAATTCTCTTAAGAAATTGGAAGATACCCCTATTCTGATTCTAAGAGACTGGAAATCTGTGTTATCTAAGTCCTGTAGCACTGTGCATAAGAAAGTAGAAGGAATCTTAGGCAGGGGTAAGAAAGTGAGCCGAAGTGCCAAGACTGAAATATGATCGGTTCAGCTAAGGCAAAGGTTAAGATGGAAAGGTAGGCAGGTGCTAAATTGTGAAGGGCCTTTAAAAAAATCAAATGAAAATGTATCTTGATACATACATGTATAATGTATGTATATATGTATTTTTCTAGAAAAAGTCTATCAGGCAAGGAAAGACAATAATGCCTGAGAAAGAAAATAAGAGTTCTGTAATTGCTCCACAGCATGGGGAAAGTATCCATGTTGTGGATCAGGGAGGGGAACCCAGACAAAGCCTGGTAATCTCCTTGAGTTGAGAAAAAGCTGGAAGTCAGAGGAGGCCATGGTAGGTAAAGTTTGCAGGGTGGAGTAGAGGAGTGGTAACAGCTACATAGAGAATTCCAAAGATCTGTAGATCTCCCGTGAATCTTCAGCTGGGTATTGAAAAGTGCCTTTATGTAAAAATTCTATCTGAAGCAGGGGGAAGCACTTGAAAAGAATTATTGCAAACAATTCCAGGTGTTCATACAGGGTTGGATATAATGCCTCTTCCTACCAAAGGGAGTGGAAAATGTCATAATTCACAAGACATCATGGAATACTCACAGAGTTGTGCCTCATATTAGGGAAAAATCTACCCTAGACTAAATGCTGCTCTTGTCCCATGTACCAAAGCATAAAAGCAAGATCTGAAAGATTCAAACCGTTTCCAAGTGACTCAACTGCACCCCATGACAAGTCTAAGAATATTTATAGGAATACAAAAATGTCAAAAAACAGCAAGGCAAAATTTATAATGTTGACCACTGAATCAGAAATTATTTGGAATTCAAAGAAAGGGGAAAATATAACCGATCATAAGGGGAAAAAAACCCAACCCATTGACATTGACCCAGAAATGATACTGCTGACAAGATAAGGATTCATATATAAGGACATTAACAGTCATAATTATATTATATATTCAAGAAACTAGAGGAAACATTGAACATGTAAAATAGAAATATGGGTAATACAAAAAATATAAAATTCTAGAGTTAAGGTCAGCAAATGTTATTTTTAAAGAGTCAGAAAGTAAATATCTCAGGTTTTGCAGGCCACTTAAGGAATTCTTTCTTATGAAAACTTTTTAAAATGTAAAATCATTCCTAGCTCATGGACTATACAAAAAAAGGGCCAAGGGATAATTGTCCATGGGTCATATTTTGCTACCTCCTGTTCTAGAGGGTAAATCTACAATGTCTGAAATGGAAAATACATTGAATATGATTAATAGCAGAGTAGGCACGTAGAAGAAAAGTGAACTTGAAGACATAGCAATAGAAACTATCCAAAATGAAACACAGAGAAAACAAAACACTAAAGAAAAAAGAACAGCGCTTGAGTAAGTTATAGGACTACTACAAGCTGTCTAATATATACACGATTATAGTTCCCAAAGGAAATGAAAAATATTTGAAAATATAATGGCCAAAAATATTCCAAAAGTTGGTGAAAAGTCTAAACCCATAGATCCATGAACCAACAAAGCTGAAGCATAAAAAAAGTGAAGAAAATTATACCGCGGCACTTTATGGTCAAAATGCTTTTTTAAATGAAGAAAAGATTTTAAAAGCAGACAGAAGGGAGAAGAAAAGCCACATTACACAACTAGGAATGAAAATAAAGATAACAGCAGATTTTTTGTTGGAAACAATGCAAGCAAGAACACAGTGGAGCATCATCTTTAAAATATTGGGGGGGAAAAGTCACTCTAGAATTCTACGCCCTATGAAGATATCTTTCAAAAATAAAGGTACAGTAATGACATTGTAAGACATACGGAAGCAGAAAGTTTACATCACTAGCACACCTACATTCTAAGAAGTGTTAAAGGTCAAGAACGAAACAATACCAGATGAAAATCTAAGTCAACACTAAAACATAAAGAGCACTGGAAATGATAACTATGTGGGAAAATACAAAAGAATGTCTGATATATTTAAATGTCTTTTAAAAAGAATTGATCATTTAAAGCAAAAACAATGCATTGTGAGGTTTATAACACATGTAGAAATAAAATGTATGACAACAGCACAAATCATGGGAATGGAAAATGGAAGTATAGTGTTGTAAGGTTTTTAAAATACACGTAAAGTATGTAATACACTTGACATTGGATCATGATAAGCAAAAACTATATATGATAAATCTTAAAATAATCTCCGAAATACCATAAAAAGAGCAATTGCTAATAAGCCAACAAAGGAGACAAAATTGAATCATTAAAAAATATTAATGCAAAATAAGTTTTAAAAAAGAATAAAAGACGGACAAAGAAGATAGTACAAACAGAAAACAAGCAACAAGATGATACATTTAAACCAAAACATATCCATAAATACATTAAATACAAATGATATAAACATATCAATTACAAGCCAGAGATTGACACCTCCAAGAAATCCACTTTAAATATAAAGACAAAAGTAGGTTAAAAGTAAAAAGATAGGAAATTATATATCATAGTAACATAAATCAAAATGAAGTTGAAATGACTGTATTAATATAATACTAAGCAGATTTCAGAGCAAAAAATTTCACTAGGGAAAATGAAGGCCATTTCATAATGCTGTATTATTCATATAAATTCATTGAGAGGACCTAACTATCCTAAACAAATATGCACTTAATAAAAGGGTGCTAAAATACATGAAGTAAACATACATAAAACTATAAAGAGAAATGCATAATGCCTACTTTGTTGAAATTTTGTTATAAGGAGCAGAAATAATGTATGTTAAGTATCAGGACTAGCACTCAGCAGATGATAAAGGTTCAATATGTTATCTACTATTACTAGTATCAGAAAACTAAAAGATATTATAGTGGTTTATGCAATGCTTAAAGTTTTACTCAACTTTTGTTTTTGCTGTAAAATGTAGATTTAAAAATCTACAGATTACATTAATTTCCATTCACATTGTACCTTAAATCCTTTTCTCCAGTCTCACCAGAAGAGATGTTCCTCTTTTTGTTCAAGTTTGACTTTTCCTTGGACTACAGAAGCATTGTGAAAGAGAGAAAATATTTTGAAAGAAAGGTCAGACAAGACATGGAAATGGAATGGACAGGAAACTAAAAAAAAGGGAAGCATCAAATATAGCTGTGTTAGACATAAACATGGCAACAGTAGACACTGTGGACTACTAGAGGAAGGGAGGCAGTGGAGTATGGGTTGAAAAACTACTTGTTGGGTACGATGCTCACTACCTGGGTGCAATATATCCCTGTAACAAATCTGCACATATACCTTCTATATCTAAAATAAAAGTTGAAATTAAAATACGTGCGTGTGTGTGTGTATGCTGGGCGCAGTGGCTCACGCCTGTAATCCCAGCACTTTAGGAGGCTAACACAGATGGATCATCTGAGCTCAGGAGTTCAGGACCAGCCTGGGCAACATTGTGAAACTGTCTCTACTAAAAATACAAAAATTAGTCAGGCATGGTGGTGAGAGCCTGTAGTCACAGCTACTCGGGAGGCTGAGATGGGAGGATCGCTTGAACCTGGGAGGCAGAGGTTGCAGTGAGCCAAGATCACACCACTGCACTCTAGCTTGGGTGATAAGAGATCCTGTCTCAAAAAATATATATATATAAAAAATATATCTATGTATATAATATATATGTATATATAATATATAATATGCATATATAAATGTATATATGAAAAGGATTTTAAAAGATAAAGAAGTGAAAATAGAACAAAAGAAAAGAAAAAAATATATATATGGCAGTGAGGTTCTAGGCTTGGTAAATGGGAGGGGAAGGGGTATTGACAGAAACCAGAAGTTTGGCAGAGAGCTAGATCTGTGCATGAAGGAAGGCAGGATGAGTTTGGGATATGTTGAATAAGAAGGTATAGCAGGATAACAGGAAAAGTGATACAGTCTGATACGAAGCAGAAGATATGGGGCTGAAATTGTTTTAAAGATCAAGTCTCAAGATGTAAATGTATGAGTCATAGGAAGACTGAGATAGTTGCCCTAATGTGTTTGCTGTCAAAGAGCAAATGATAATTAGTATAAATATTATGTTTAAAAAAAAACCACAGTAGGCTTCAGGCATACAAAGAAGAGAATAATTCAGAAATCATTTCACTGCCGTCACTTGATACTAGTTAATTATACTTCACAGGAATGATTCAGTGGGATGGTGGTAGGAGGAATGTCTCTGACAGACTGACTGCAATGATCCAAGCAGACATGCTGTCTTTGGGAACCCTAGGTAACCTGAATTGCAACCAAGAAGTCACTATTTGTCCCTTTTTAACAAAATATAACAAAAACTACTTTGAACTTTAATAGACCAGGAAGCATCAGGTTTTTTTTTCTGTATTATTACAGTCTGATATGGAGTATATGTATTACATAGAATGAGACTCTGTCTTAAAACAAAAACAAACAAAACCAAACAAAACATCATGAAATAATATTACAACATTGTTATGAAGTAATACATTTGCCCTTCTGGTTTGTAGCTGTTACTAACCCATAAAGGAAGTCCTATAATGAAACTTTGTTCTGCTGTTTTATATTTCTTGTTAAAGTAATATAACCTCCTAAAAAACTTATCTTTGAGTACTGTGGGCATTCACCCAAGTATCCGTAAATGATAAAATCTATACTCTGCCTGGAGACAAGAGTGAATGCCCCAGAAGGAGGTTTAATACTTTATTATCACTTATCACACTTTATTAGAATACTCTAATTCTTACAAAAAAGAATTCAGAATTCCCTGTATGAAATGCCAAAAATAATCACATTGTTGAAAAAAGTTGTGGAATAACTTTGACTATATCTCATTTTTAATTTTCAAAGAATGACCATACTTACAACAGGAATATTTTAAAAATCATAAAGCCCAGTGAGGAAAAATACAGATTTTTTTTTTAAGTAAATTAATGTTTAGCATCTGACAAATATGAGACATCCTTCATGAGGCTATTTTCTTTCTTTTTTTTTTTTTCTTGAGATGGAGTCTTGCTCTGCCGCCCAGCCTGGAGTGCAATGGTGTAATCTCGGCTCACTGAAACCTCTGCCTCCGGGATTCAAGTGATTCTCCTGCCTCAGCCTCCCGAGTAGCTGGGATTACAGACACCCACCACCACGCCTGGTTAATTTTTGTATTTTTGGTAGAGCCAGGGTTTCACTATGTTGGCCAGGCTAGTCTCAAACTCCTGACCTCGTGATCTCCTGCCTTGGCCTCCCAAAGTGCTGGGATTACAGGAATGAGCCATCGCGCCCAGACTTCATAGGGCTATTTTCAAATTTACAATATTCATTTCTTCTACTGTCTCAATCTTTAGCTGAATCAATGTTGTGCAACTGAGAAAGGGAGAGATAACCTGATCTTTGGATTACGAGAATACTCCACAGTTAGAAGGGTTTAGCAAACATTCAAAAACACTTCATGCCAAAGTTAAATTATGTAAACCAATTACAAGATAGAAAGGACTCGAAATCTTATATTCCTTGAGCACAACATAGATTGAAAATGACACATATAACATAAAATGTTAATGTACATTAAATGTGACACAAAACTGTTTATTAGCAGCATAATGGGTGACAAGAAATCTGGGATGATAAACACGGGAAGTAAATTTAGAATCCGGAAATTTCTACACAAATTTCTAAAGGAATTCAAATTGTATATAATGTGATTATCTTCCCATATGTGAGAGAAAACAGACCTAGAGAAGGTAAGACACTCTCAAGATAACACAGTATAATGAAGACTTTAGAATTAGAACCAGGTAATCTGACAATTAGATCAGTGTGCTAAATCCTCTAGTAGTCTGTACCTCAGCAGATGGCATAAATTTTCTTATTTCTTATGGTTTTTGTTGTTGTTGTTGCTGTTTTTTATTTTTGAGAAGGAGTCTTACTCTGTAGCCCAGGCTGGAATGCAGTGGTGCCATCTCGGCTCACTGCAACCTCCGCCTCCCAGGTTCCAGCGATTTCCATGCCTCAGCCTCTGGAGTAGCTGGGAATACAGGTGCCTGCCACCATACCGGGTAATTTTTCTATTTTTGGTAGAGATGGGGTTTCTCTGCTAAACCCAGGTTGGTCTCGAACATCTGACCTCAAGTGATCTGCCTGCCTCGGCTTCCCAAAGTGCTGGGATTACAGGGGTGAGCCAAAGCAGTCCCAGGTGAATTTTCGTATTTCTTTAAGAGATTATTTTATATTCGTCTATCAATAGATAATTACCAGGAACTCTTGCTAAATCTCTAGGTTAGTTAAGTGCTCCTCTTCTGGGTTCCCAGACAACCCTGTACCTACCCCAATTTTAACTATGTAGGAGAACTTGTTTTTTTTGTTTTTGTTTTTGCATGCCTGTCTACCCCTACTAGACTGCAAACTCTGAGATTTTAGACTAACCGTTAACCTTCATTATATCCCTCAGTAACTAGCACAGTATTTGGCAAACATCTAATAAACAATAAAAATATATATATAATGGTTGAACTGATTTGAGTTTTTTTCGAAGGCGCACCATGATCCTTGTCAACTTCTCCAGCCTCACATCCACAAACAGTGGCATAGAAGTCTTAGTTTTAGTTCAGCACAAAGACCAGTTTCTTACTGTACAGCTTTTGTTTAAGCAATCCTTTTCCCTTTACTCCTCCCAACCGCCACAAGACATCCCACTTCAACTTTCTGGAATCATTTTCTCCTGGAAGTTTTTCCTGACTCATGACCTCTTCCCAAAGTTGGATTAATGCTTCTTCTGAGCTCCAATAGCTCCCTGTGCCTTTATCTCTGCACTACACACATTACATCATAGGGTAATAATGCAAACACTCCACCCAAGTTCTTTTTCATTCATGTTGGTATCTTCCAAGATTAGCACACTGCCTGGCACATAGCAGATGAGTTAACAATGTGATTTGAATAAAAAGAACTCGGAACAGGGAAAGAATCTTGGCACACAGTGTGGGCCACATGGAGTGCACGGAGGTGGAAATGCAAATAATTGGTTGTTTACTATATTCTCCTAAGACATGGCTGGAACTAAAAAAACAGAAAAAGCCTTTCCAATTTTGAGGCTAAAGTTCAAGTCACAAAACAAGCAAGCCTGTTTAGCAAGGACAGTAAAATGGTACAGGGCTATAAAAGAAGGGACAAATTAGAATTCAGGAAAGCAGGCCATTCATACAAATGCAAATAGATTGGTTCACAGGATAATGGGACATCCAATCATGTAAAAACTGGTACAAGCCGGGCATAGTGGCTTAGGCCTGTAATCCCAGCACTTGGAAGGCAGCGGCGGGTGGATCACCTAAGGTCTCCTGACCAGCCTGACCAATATGGTGAGGCCCCGTCTGTACTAACAATACAAAAAGTAGTCGGGCGTGGTGGCATGTGCCTGTAGTCCCAGCTACTCGGGAGGCTGAGACAGAACTGCTTGAACTCCGGAGGCGGAGGTTGCGGTGAGCCGAGATCACACTACTGAACACCAGCCTGGGCGACAGAGCAACACTCTGACTCACAAAAGGAAAAAAAAAAAAAAAAAAACCTGGTACAAAGATGAAAAACAATGGTTAAATTATATATTCAAAACCTGTCCCCCATATGGCCTAGGTTACAAGACATCACCATTACTTTCAAATGAATGCACAAAGCTTTTCCCTTCTAATTCTTACTGCGGTAAAATATACATAACAGAAAATTTACCATTTTAACCATTTTAAGTGCACAGTTCAGGAGCATTACGTCCATTCATTATTGAGCAACCAACACCACTATCCATCCTAGATTCATTTTTAACACACGAGTCGCAGCCGAAATTTTCCTTTCATTAACTCAGCTTTAGCAACATACTGAACTTTATGCACCACAAAAGTTTTTGCCACATAAGGTTCAGAAACAGGGAAGAGTGAAATAAATCAATGAGGGTTTCTGTTAATGGAATGTAACAGCGAAAGGCTTCACTTCATCAGCCCCCTCCCACCCTTTTTGGCGTCATAAACCAAGAAATAACCAGATCAGCACCCATATCTCCCAACAGGTCCCGAAAGGCAGTTGTCCCGCCCCACCGCAGATCTCCTGCAGCCTCCTTTCCTACCGCACAAATCGACTAGCGCAGGAACCGGGCTCTCTACCCGGGACTGCACCGAGGAGCTAGAGAGAAAGGGAGAAACAACATTGTGAGAAAAAAGGCTAAAGTTCTCGAACTCCCTCTTTTTGCCCTCTTCTTGCTCTCTACTCCCCCTCCACCTCCAGGTTCCATCCCTTAAACGCACAGGCAAGCCCCTTTTCTTGGACGCGCGCTTTTTGTTGACGCAACTCTCCCGTTCTCGCGGGAACTTGGGAACGGGAGCCTGGTAGGGCGGACAAATCTCTCGAAATCTCAGTAGGCGCTGGAGCTGGAGGGGCAACTGAAGCTCCTGAAGGGCGGGGCACGGAGCTTGAAGGGGCGGGGCCTAGCCTCAGAGAGGGGAGGGAAGAGGCGGGAGGAGGAGGTGAGAGAGGCCGGGGGCGGGGCCGTGCGGCCGGGGACCTGTTGATCGCAGGTATAGCCGGCTGGCCCGGACTCCCTCGGGACTGGGGCGACTGCGCATGCTCGCTGGCCGCGCTGGGCCAGTAGCCGAGCCGCGGTGACGAACCGGCTCCGCGGTTGCGGTGTTTGCGGTTGCTGTGATGGCGATGTGAGGGGGCCCGGGGCGGGATGGTGCTGACCCGGGTAGGGCCGTCTTCTTCCAGCTGGACAACGAGCTCCTCCGTCCGACAGGGGGGGGAAGAGGCCGACCCAGGCGAGAGGTAACCCCCTTACTGTCTCCTCTGGCTCCCCCGACTCCCGACACCCATGACCCCTCCCTCCGTCCCTCTTTCCCAGGGGCTAGGAAGGAAGCGGCCTCCTCCTCGTCCGCCGCTCGCCCGCCGCGGCCCCTCACCCGACTGCTGGCTGTCGGACCTGGCCCCGGCCCCGCTGAAGGTCGGCGGGGACGGCGGTGCGGAGCGCTCTGCGGGAGGCGAGGGGCCGCGGCGCGCTGCTCTCCCGGTGCCCGCGGCCGCCCCTGCCCCTGCGCTCGTCCCTCGACCCGTTCTTCCTGAACCTCGCGCCTGGCGTGTCCCTGCCTTCGCCTGCCCTTCACCCCCTACTCCATCTTCGTCACTCTGTCCCTCCTTTACCCGCTTTCGTGGTTCTGCTTTTTCATCCCGCGCCTCCCACGTGCCTTTTTGCCTTGGTGGTCCCTCCTTGGGAAGCCGCGTATCTCTGTGTTTCCATCCCTAGGCTGACTCCCCTGTCCGGGGCTCCTTACCCTGGCCGACCAGGTTTCTCCCTCTTGTTACCTCCATAATTTCTTCCTTGGTTTTATTTTCCTCTCATCCACCTCCTTTGGGTACTTCCTCCTGGTTCCCTTTTTGTTAGTTGCCGATTGTGTTTTGCTTTAGCATCGCTTTGCACTGGAGTTCATTCCATGCCCCATCTTACCTTCGGAAACCCTCACTCCCTTCGCTTTCCTTTGGTACCCTGCTTCATCGCTTTCTGCCTGATGGCCACTATCCTCCCGTCCTTTTCCATCGTGGACCCAGTGAGTCTCTAATCTTAATTTTTTCCCCTCCAAAACTCTTCCACCCTCCCCCTCATTTGTATAAGTCAAGCCTCTTAACTTCATTCTATGTTTTACTTATTAAATCTCTGAAGACTTCTTTGTGTCATATCCTTCTAGTCCTTGCTGCTTTCTGCCTAAGCTAGGTATCCGCTCAATGTTTCTAGTTCATCTTCCAGTTTAATAACATTTCTTCTTTCTTTACCGGTTGGTGGAAGTATCATCGAAAGAGTGACAATAAATCGGTTACACTTATTGATTAAAGCTTTAATTTCTAAGAATTACGTTTACCTGACATGCCTGGAAAAGCAACTTGAGTACAGACTTCATGAAACTATAACGGGTTAAGACTTGTTAAAGGTTGACCTGCAAACATACACTTAAAATTTGGAAATTTTCTTGTCCTCCATTAGGTGTAGCTGCCCAAGAACTAATCTTAGATGAAATTTAACAGAATTTATTTTATAAAATGTATTATTAATTTGTTTTATACATTTGCTATTGCAATTGACTGCATAATTTTCCTGGGAGTCTCTGTTCTCTAATAAATGCATACAATTTCTGCTACCTTTAGAATTAGTGTGCTTATGGGAGACATACGTGAGAAGTATTAAATTGTTTAATTGAGCAAAAGAACTTTCTAAACGGTTTTGTAGTTTTTTTCTTCCATTGCACTGTGATCAAGATTTTGCTTAAATACAACTTCTCTTTACATAAATAATGGTATAGTGTCTTATTTTGAAGGCATCTGCTGAAGCAATTATGTTCAGTGAAGTTTGTCTTTATTGTAGGTTTGAAGATCAACTGGATTATGTATTTCGTTCTGGAATCTCAAAGCAGTCCACAAACAAATTCTTCCTTACGTTGTCTGTGTCAGGTAGGAATTAAGTTTTCTGTTTCTGTTTTAAGAAGGGAAATACCAAGGCAAAAAAAAAATGTAGTTCCTTATTCAAAGTAATTTAAAGTAAAACTAGGAGGCTCTGGTGTCATCAAACCAACTTCTTTGAGAACTAGCAATTGTTGTGTATAGTAAGAGATGATGCACTCATCAGCTTTTAAGATTTTTTAAAAATGAGTTTTCAAATGCAAATAAAGATGACTGCGGCTTCTCAAGGAAGCTTGCACTTCCTTCAAAGCCAGGTCTTTTTATTTTTAGGTAAACATTCATTTAAAAAAACAGTAAATGCCTACAAATTCTTGCTGGTATTTTTAGTGAGTAGGTTCCTGTGCTCTTAGAAATCAAATAAGGATTTGTGGTGGACAGCAGACAGAAGACTAGAATTTCTAGTGAGAAGATACGAGCTCTTATGATGACTCATGACATTAGTTTGTAGAACCCACTTTACCTGTGTATCTCAGTGTGTCCAACTGTAAAGTATGGATAATAAAGGTGGCCTCCCAGTAATCTCTCAATAGCAAAGCAAGCCCTAATCACTTAAACATGCTTAGGGCCACCACAGATAAAAATTTGCTATATAAATACTTAGTTTTTATCTCTTTAATTTTAGACTATGTAGTAAGAGTGTAATTGACTGCTTAAATCCCAAATCGAACAGATTTCTTTTTTAAATTTCAGACTTCTGTGAAAAGTCTAGTAGAATGCTAGTGAACTGTGGACTAGCATTCTGTTAGACTTTTCTAATATACTAGATAGATGTACTAAATAAAATGACCTGGCTTTGAAGGAAGTGTAAGCTTCCTTGACAAGCAGCAGTTCTAATGTACTAGAGTTTTCTAATTACTACATTAACAGACACTGCAGCATTCAGTATGTAAAACAGATATTTCTTTTGTTTGCCACGAGTTGACACTGGAAGGAAATATAAGAGTTACACCTATATCTTTAGTTACATCCTTAATTTTCTGTTTTATATTTTTATTTTGTTTACATTAAATAAAATCTTTATTTTGTTTACATTAAAATCTTGTTGTGGGGGCTGTTTAGGGGATAGAAAAGCCAAGGATTGCCTTTGCTTTGATTTTAGGTATTGAGGAAAAACTGCTTAACATTGAGTTTTTTATATGTACATGTGTGCATTTAAATAAATGGATGGAGATGAGGGCATATATATTTGAAGTGTTTTTTTCATGAGTTGTTTGTCAGGAAGAAGGTTTAGAGATGACTGGGAATAAGGTGGGGTGTGGCTCATGCCTGTAATTCTAGCACTTTGGGAGGTTGAGGCAGGAGGATCTCTTGAGGCCAGGAGTTCAAGACCTGCCTGGGCAACAGAGTGAGACCCTTTCTTAATTAAAAGAAAGAAAGAGGAATAAGAAGCAGAATGGTGATGTAGAAGAAAGCATTCTTAATGGACTCAGTGGTTTTTCAGAAAAGTTACAAAGCATAAGTGATTAGGCAGGTCTAGGTTTTTCAGAAGGAATAAAGTGAAACAACTCCACAGTAGGTTTACAGTTTATTTTTAAAGATTGGCAGTTGGTAACAGGTACATACGTGGTTATTGATGATGTGCTAAATTTAAAACAAATATTAGCTTCTTTTTTCTTAGGAGAATGTAAAAGTATCAGGCATATTATACCATTAAGAGACATCTCCTACTTGAGTAACTAACCCTTCAGGTAGTTCTTATTTTGATGAAAAAAATTCGATGAACTATCTCTCAACCAAGAAACCATTCTGAGAAAAATATAGCATATTTCCTTTTATGGCATTAGGTCTCTATGAGATCACCCAGAATATAGAACATATTTTTAAATTGTGTTGTGAATATATTGATAATAGCCTGGGAGTGTTTTTTTTTGGTTTTTTTGGGTTTTTTTTTTTTTGGGACAGAGTCCCACTGTATTGCCCAGGCTGGAGTACAGTGGCGGGATCTCAGCTTACTGCAGCCTCTGCCTGCCGGGTTCAAGCAATTCATGTGCCTCAACCTCCTAAGTAGCTGGGATTACATGCCCAGGGCACCACACCTGGCTAATTTTTGTATTTTTAGTAGAGATGGGGTTTCACCATGTTGGCCAGGCTGGTCTCAAACTCCTGGCCTCAAGTAATTCGCCCACCTCAGCCACCCAAAGTGGTGGGATTACAGGCATGAACTACTACGCCTGGCTGTAGTCTGGGACATTTCTGTTAAGTGTTATGAAATGTTCTTTTGCTACAGGTCTTAATTTAACCTGAACTAGAATAAGTATTCCTTTATTGAAATGCCCTTGAGGTTGCCTATAGGATGCAGCTGTTTCATTCATGATGGGTTTTAGGGCAGTGTTAACTATGACACTTGCTCTTTGATGTCTTCAGATTGCCAGCAAGTCATGGGCTTACATTGGCAATACTGCTATCTGTAAATGTCTGAGCAGCAAGGTCAGGCCTTATTGGCAGTAAAAAATATAAGACTGTGGAAGCCTATATACCCTTTACCATCTCTTTTATCTTTTGGAATTGAGAATCCCAGATTTTTAGAACAGCCTCAGGTTTACTTTATTTGGTATCAACAGAGAAACATACAACTTTTTAAAACATTGTTTATCTTACGTTCTAAAAAGCTATCCTCATTTTCTTTCCTTTGAAAGATGTCCTTTCTCACCCTCTCCACCGAAGAGAAAAAGTTAGCCTTCTACTTTTTACTTATTTCTATAATTCATGCAAAATGGCATATGTCTGGCCCTTATGAGTTTATTTTGATGAGTGAGGAGTGGCTGCAAAAGTTTCTAGACAAGGGATTTTCCTTACCTGTGCCCTTTAGTGTAATGATTCTGATAAGCTCACCTGTGCTGTGAATCACTTTTTAAAATGAGATAATGTTTGTGACAAAAGTTGTGTATGTGAATGATTGTGGGGCAAAAGGAGGTCATGAGTGATGATGATCTACAGAGTGAGGCAAGTGACAGCTGGCTTGGTCATTTTATTTAATTAATTAATTTATTTATTTATTTATTATTGAGACGGAGTCTGCTTTGTTACCCAGGCTAGAGTACAGTGGTATGATCTCAGCTCACTGCAGCCTCCTCCTCAAGGGTTTGAGTGATTCTCCTGCCTCAGCTTCCTGAGGTAGCTGGGATTACAGGCGCGTGCCACCACACCCAGCTAATTTCCTTATTTTTAGTAGAGACAGGGTTTTGCTATGTTGGCCAGGCTGGTCTTGAACTCCTGACCGCAGGTGATCCACCCGCCTCGGCCTTCCAAAGTGCTGGAATTACAGGCATGAGCCACCGTGCCCAGCCTGGCTTGGTCATTTTAGAGCAGGGATGTAATCCAGTGACTAAGCATGTTTAGTCCCTGCAAGAGGGAGCTTACAAAGATGGGCAGGAGATCAGGGCCTCAGCCAATCAAGAAGGAAATTGAATGTAAATCAAGAAATATGACTATAACTCAGATATTCAGACTGAACCAAACCAATGCAGACCTAACCAATTTAGGTGGCCAGAATTTACACCATGTAGCATGTTTAGGGATGCAAGACTAATCCACATGTCACTGGCTGATTGTTTGCAGTTTACTGCTGTATGGTCTGACTTGGTCAAGATTAGCTCAAAGACCGTAAGGCCCAGTGCTTATATTGATTGGAGTTCTGTGCTATAGGTGACTGGGATTTAGGAAAGATGGCGTCTAGGTGTACCTTCGGCCAAGAAACTCATTTTCCTACTCCCTTGGATCTGCTACAGAACATGACTGTTACAATAATATTTTGTTATTCACAAGAGAATAGCATTCTCAAGATTTCTAAGAGTATTCCTGTTTTGGCCAGGTATGGTGGCTCATGCCTGTAATCCCAGCACTTTGGGAGGCCGAGGCAGGCAGATCACAAGGTCAGGAGTTCAAGACCAGCCTGACCAATATGATGAAACCCCTTCTCTACTAAAATTATAAAAATTAGCTGGGTTTGGTGGCGCACGCCTGTAGTCCCAGCTGCTCGGGAGGCTGAGGCAGGAGAATCACTTGAACCCTGGAGGCAGAGGTTGCAGTGAGCCGAGATCGTGCCACTGCAATCCAGCCTGGGTAACAGAGCGAGACTTCATCTCAAAAAAAACAAAAAGTATTTCTGTTTTGGGCTTCCTGCTTATTCCTTTAGAGAAGGCCCAAGAACATCAATGCAAAATTAGACTACCTAGTATTAAATGTACTGCATTAACCTCCTTCTAGATTTAGAACATCTCTTGTGTTCCCATCATATTTCTGTTTAGCAAACTTGAATTTAATTAAATAGTATACCGATTACATGTTTTTCCCTCGGTTGGTCTCAGATCTGGAATGTCAGTCTCAGTTCCCACATATTGTCGTAGTGTGAGCCCCTCATCTAATTGTGTGTGAATCTGCTGTTGCTTCATTTGGTGTCAGTTCTCATATGTCTCTCTTAATGGGAGCCTCTCATTAAATTGAGTGAACATTTCAAAGTATGTATATTTTTTGCACGACATGGCCCCTGAATCCAAGTTTACTACATTCTCTGGTGTTCAGGTGAATAAATCAAATTTTTCTTAAAGCTAAAGGAAAAAGTCTGAATATATTGTGCTTAATGAGAGTGATATATTCGTCGCCAACGTGAGGCCTAAGGGATTTTTAAGGACTTTTAAGTCAGTCTGTAGGCTGCTTTTGCCTTATGTGGTATCTTTTGGGCATCATTATTCAGATTATCAGTATTAGGGGCTTTGAACCCATTTGTTTCATGCATGCTAACTTGGAAGTAGAATTAAGAAACTGGAGCTGTTGTCACCATAGTTTATGGAAGTAGTACCTTTTTTCCTTAGAGTGACAAAGGGGAGTGACTGGAATCTCCAATTTGTTCAACTTCTTTACCGTCTAGCTTAGGAGAAAGAACATCCTCAGGGCATCTGTGGGTTCATAATTCAGGAGTCAAGGCTGTTCCATGATTTCTGTGAGAGAATCTGATCATTCCCTGTGGTTTCCAGTCCATCTTGAGGGACCTCTGAGCTGTGACTCTTAGTTTCGGATGTGTCCATTTCCTCTTTTAGGTTCTGAAGCGCTCATGAATTCTGACTATGTACAAGATAGTTAATTTTTTAGGATCACTGTGGATAGTGCAGGAACATCTCCCACATTTTTCCAGATATCTATGCCCGGACTCTCCTCTGTGGATATTGGATGTAACTCAGCTGAGCTAATGGGAGCGAAGATCCCTATAAGTCTTAGAAACTTTGTATGGTTTCATGTACCTAGTACTATATTTGAAGGAGTTAACTATACACTCCAGCAGTTAAAGGGATGGCCTGGTATTCCTAGACTATGCTATCCAGTAGAAATATGTGAGATGTATAATTTAAATTTTTCTGATAACCACATTTGAAAAATTAAAAATAAACAAGTAAAATTAATTTTAATAATAATTTAATCCATATTTCCAAAACATTATTTCAAGATGTGACAAATATTTTAAAAACCTATTAATGAAATATTTATGTTCTTTTTTGTACTAAGTCTTTGAAATTCTTTGTATGCTTTATACTTACAGCATACCTCAGCACACACTACTTTTTTTTTTTTTTTTTGGAGACAGAGGCTTGCTGTATCACCCAGGCTGGAGCACGTGGCACGATCTCAGCTCACTGCAGCCTCAACCTCCTGGGCTCAAGCAGTTCTCCCACCTCAGCTTTCCAAGTAGCTAGGATCACAAGTGTACACTACCACACCCAGCTAATCTTTGTATTTTATTTAGAGACAGGGTTTTGCCATGTTGCCCAGGCTGGTCTCGAACTCCTGAGCTCAAGCAGTCTGCCTGTCTCAGCCTCCCAAAGTGCTGGGATTATAGGTGTGGGCCACCATGCCTGGCCCACACTACTTTTTTTTAGTGTTCTACATTTTTAACAATTAAGGTAAAATGTAATCTCACCAAAACGATAAAGCTATGTTTAATGGAAAAATATTTTATACTGCTTCTGTGTTTGGATTTTAATTTAAATTAATTTAAAATTAAATAAAATTAAAATTCAGTTTTTCAGTCACAGTAGTCACATTTCACTTGTTCAGTGGACACATGCTACAATGGCCACCATGTTGGACAGAGCAGCTCTAGAGGACCAAGAATGTCTTTCAGATTAATCCATAAGTTTGTTTCTTTGAGAGTAAGCTAACTTTCCCCAAGATATTAATAAGGTAGTTTCAGATTGTTCACCCTATCAGGTTTGATTGACAGAGAAATCAGATCCCTTCTTGTCTCTAAGGGCTTTTCACATAAGTTTCTCACTTAGTTTCAGAGTCATTTCCTGTTTAGGGTCCCCCTCTAGCTTTTTTTGGATTGGTATTTGTAGTTTACTTGGCTGGATTCTCTCTTAGTGACCTAGGATATGACCCAGTAAGGAGCCCCATTTGAATAGACCTCCAGATGATTTCAGTTTTGTCCCACTTTGCCAGGGCCAGTAGAACAAAATGAACAATTCAATCTCAGGTAAGTCAGCTGATTCCAATAATTTCAAAGGCATAGGTTTAAAGTAACAGGTTCCAAACCACCCAGCAGACTGTGCAGGAGGGTCATGAAACTCTTAGCTTCTGGTAGGTACAGAGAGTTCCTTGCAATGGAGAATCTGCCATGCATCATCTAGGTAAAAGGAAAAAAGCTCTTTCTGCAAACTTCTTGAGAGGACAGACCTGAGTTTTTTTGGTTCCTGTGTGGCATTAAGAATCTGTGTAAGCCAGAGATTTTGCACTGTTAGCACACAGAATGAATTTGCTCTGTTGCTGAATTTTGTTTGAAATACACAGTTTGTTTTGTTTTTATAACTAGTTGGTGGCATCTAAAATTAAGGAGATTTTACCTTTAGGGACAAAAAAGACTTCCAACTACCTCTTGAAAACTTAGAAGACCCCGATAGTGTTATGCCAGCAAGGACTGACTGGAGCTAAGTAGCCATTGCTCCCTATAGCTGGAAAACAAGTAGTTTATAAGAAGAGAATCAGACAGATCCCCTTTGAATCCAACAGTTCTCTGAATTTTTTTTCCCTTTCTCTCTTTTGCTTGCTCTCCTTTTCCTTTAGTCCCGTCTTTGTATTTTTCTTCTACCACAAAAATAAAAATATTTCTTCTTTTAGGCAGAGGGGAGGTAGTGGAAAACAGATTTATCAGCATCGTTATGTATATATCTGTACATGTATGTTTCTATTTAGGGGATAGTCAATACAAAGGAGGTATATTAAAGGAAATTAAGCAGCAACAGTAGAATAAAAAGCACAGCAAGATACAAGAGTAAGGGTGGAAGAAACTGCAAACAGGCCTTGAACTTATACTGATAAAGGAATTTTATCACCAAAATTTGTTCATGCATATTTCTGCTTTCAGTATATCAATGCAATAATTCCTTTCTCCAAGTTGGTTGAGTTTCAAGAGGAGACAGGTAGTAATAGTTACTATTTATGGAATCTTTAATACTAATTTATTGTTCCTTAAATATTAAGTTGAGTATGGTGTGCCAGGCAATGGGAATACAGCAGTGAACAGAGTAGTCAGAATGTCCTGCCTTCATGGAACATTCATTTTAGTGAAGGAGAAATATTAAAGACTAATAAGTAAAATATTTAGTATGTTAGGTGGAGATAAGTGCTGAGGAAAAAGTAAAGGACTAAAGAGATATGGTATGCCAGGAATAGAGAATTAATATTTTTGATAGTACAGTCAGAAAAGGCCTAGCCAGGAAGCTGGTATTTGAGTCAAGGCCAGAGGGAAGTGAAGGAGTGAGTCCTGTGGGTATCTGGAGAGAAGAGTGTTCCAGGGAACAAAAGTGCAGAGACCCTGAGGCAGGAATATATTTCATGTGTTCAAAGAGTAAAAAGGAAATAAGTATGATGGGAGTGGGGAGAATTGTAGGAGATGAAGTCAGAGAAGATTCAGATTACATCATATAATTTTATAAACCATTTTAAGACAATAAGATTTGAAGCCACAGAGGGTTTGGAACACAGGAGAGAGACAAAAACTGGTTTTTTGAAAATAGCCTGAAGAGGGGGAATATATTATTTAGGGTAGAGTAGGTATAGCTGCTGTAGCAAAAAGTTAACGAGACATAAAAGTCTGAGCAGTCTAGGTAGGGAAGACATTCAGTAATCCACAATTTGTCCATCTTTTTGCTTTACCGTTCTTGAGGACTTGGTCCTAATCTATGTGATCAAAACTAGGGACACTGTCAAGTTGGTATTCCAGCCTGTAAGAAAAAGGGAAGCAGATGAAGTCCAGAGCAAAGAATCTCCTTTTAAACAAGTACGGCAGATATTACATGTTTCTCTTCAGTTTACATTCCATGGATAGGATCACTTGACATCAAGGGAGGTTGGAAAATATAGTCCCAGGCTGGGTGACCATTTGGCTAAGAAGAAGGGAAAACAGACGTGACAAACAGTCTACCACAGTCTGCCACTTTGGTCTACATTCTACCTATTGATAATATTCCTACATTTCTTCCTTAAGGGAGACAACCCATAGTACCATCCACTAGTTGCATTAATCCAAGCTCACTGAGAGGCACAGTGCTTTCAGATCTGCAAGTCCAGCAACCTATAAACAAATCACAATTATCTACTCCTCCATCCCTCCCACACATACCCAGCATATGATGGTGGATCAGAAACAGGAAAACAGTAATAAAATCTCCCATTTGGGAAAATAAACAATGAGAAAACGCTTTGCATGAGAATGATGAAGATCCTCACAGTGCATGAATATCCTTAGTTCTGCTTTCTGGTAAGAATGAATGCCAATATTCATTGCATTAAGATCCCTGTCTTTGCTGTCTGGGTGTTCCTTACATTAACCTCTGTGGCCACATCTGAAGTTGATGTTGAAAGTTTGCCCACTTTGAAGGCTATGCAGTTTTCATAGCCTGCTTCTTGCTCCTGCAGGTTTGCCAGCTTGCAAGTTACACAGTCACAAGCTTTTGCACCCTAGCTTATGATTTATTTGACAAATACTATTCTGTCAGAAACATAGTAGGATTCTTACACGTTTCTCTCCATTCAATTCTCTGTGCCAGTAACTACACCAAAGTTGTTTTCTGGATGTGGTTCTTAAGCCTGCCTTATTTCTGTCTATGCACCCAACATCTTTTGATGGCCTCATTTTAATGAAGTACATTCTCATACCTCATTTTAATGATCACTGTCTTAAAATTATTCGAAACAACAAGCATTGGTGGGATGGCAGCATCCTTAATCTAATCTTAACTGCAGAGCTGGATCCCTTGGTTTTGTCAAGAATTCCTTTGAGCAAGGCACTGAACCTGATATGGGGTATTGGCTGCAAGGCCCCGCATTTAAGCGGCCTTATTTCTTTCCATCTTTGCTTACAAACTAGCCAATTCTTGCTTGAGTAAACATGGCAAAGAACCACCAACACCCAGTATTGTGGCATTTTTCATCTACTTTTTCTGGGGCTATGGACTTTTTATGGGCACTAGTTTTGCAGATTATTGTAGCCAACAGTTTAATCAGTTGTTTTATTTCCACGTAAGAGTAGTTATTAGTATCATAGTAGTATGTTTTCCTTTTGCCTGCTACCTAATTACTAAGCTAGTACTGTGTCTGGAATTAGTGGGTTCTTGGTCTCGCTGACTTCAAGAATGAAGCCGTGGACTCTTGCGGTGAGTGTTACAGTTCTTAAAGATGGGGTGTCCAGAGCTTGTTCCTTCAGACGTTCAGATGTGTCTGGAGCTTCTTCCTTCTGGTGGGTTTGTGGTCTGGCTGTCAGGAGTGAAGCTGCAGATCTTTGTGGTGAGTGTTACAGCTCTTAAAGGCAGCGTGTCTGGAGGTGTTGTTCTTCCCAGTGGGTTCGTGGTCTCTCTGGCTTCAGGAGTGAAGCTGCAGACCTTCACAGTGAGTGTTACAGGTCATAACTGCAGCGTGGACCCAAAGAGTGAGCAGCAGCAAGATTTATTGCAAAGAGTGAAAGAACAAAGCTTCCACAGGGGTGGAACAGGACTCCATAGGGTTGCTGCTGGCTGGCTGGCGCAGCCTGCTTTTATTCCCTTATCTGGACCCACGCACATCCTGCTGATTGGTCCATTTTACAGAGAGCTGATTGGTCCGATTTGACAGAGTGCTGATTGGTACATATACAATCCTTGAGCTAGACACAGAGTCACAGAGTGCTAGTTAGCTAGATACAGAGTACCAATTGGTGGATTCACAAACCGTGAGCTAGACACAGAGTGCTGATTGGTGCACATACAATCCTCGGGCTGTAAAGTTCTCCAAGTCTCCATCCAGTTCAGGAGCGCAGCTGGCTTCACCCAGTGGATCCCGCACCAGGGCTGCAGGCAGAGTTGCTGGCCAGTCCGGAGCTGCGCCTGCACTCTTCAGCCTTGGGCTGTCCATAGGACCGGGTGCCACGGAGCAGGGGGTGGCACCCGTCAGGGAGGCTCAGGCCGTGGGGGAACCCACCCGCGGGGGGAGGAGCTCAGACACGGCGGGCTGCAGGTCCTGAGCGCTGCCCATCTGCCCATGGCGAGGGAGCCAAACCCTGCGAGAATTTGAGTGCAGCGGGTGAGGAGGGGGAGGGATCCGGCACAACCACCGCAGCTGCTGGCCTGGGTGCTAAGCCCTTCACTGCCCTGGCCTGGCGGTGCCGGCTGGCCTCTCTGTGTGTGTGCGCGCGCACGCGCGCGGCCGCCGAGCCCACGCCCACGCCCCCCGAGCCCAAGCCGACGCCCGCTGAAATTCACACTGGCCCCATGAGCCCAGCGTGCAGCCCCAGTTCCCGCCCGCGCCTCTCCCTCCACAGGTCCTGGCAAGCAGAGGGAGGGGGCTCTGGCCTCAGCCAGCCCAGAGAGGGGCTCCCAGTGCCTCAGCAGGCAGAAGAGCCCCTCAAGCGCCACCAGAGTAGACGCTGAGGCCGAGGAGGCACTGAGAGTGAGGGCTGCTAGCACTTTGTCACCTATCAGTACCACGTTTTAGGATTTTGTTATGGCAGTCTCTTAATTCTGATACTAATTTCTATATTAAGGAAAAGACTAATTTACTGAGAGGTGGTATGGGTGCTAGCTGGACCCAAATCCCAAACCTATATTTTAAGCATTATACTATTCATATATATATATAACATATATATTTTAAGCATTATGCTATTCATATATATTATATATTACTATATATATTACACACATACACGAGGAGGTGAGGAGAGAGAGAGAGTATACCTCTTCCTGATGACTAGTTAACTTCTGAGATCAAGAACTTAGCTATACCTCATACTTACTACAATTCCTATCCTATAGTAGGTGTTCAGTAAATTTTTGAATGAACGAATACCCATTTTATACCTGAGTAAATTAAAGTATAGAGACTTGGCCAAACTTTACTCAGAATCAAAACCAGAACATAATCTAAACCCTGCACACAAGAATATATGTATTCTTCGACCTCATTTCCACAAAATGGGGAATATCTTATATAAAGATAGCATTGTTTGATCTTAGAAATAGTTACCATAAAATCTTTTGATGTGATTATTAAAGTTTAAAATAGCAGTTATGGGAGCTGGTAAAGTCTACATCTTTATGGTGGAGAGAAGAAAAACTGTGTCAAAGAGTGAACATGGTCTTTATTCCAACATATTTAGTACCTAAAATAATTATACCAGGGACGAAGATAGATTTTTTAAAAATTTAATCAGTATTTGAAATGTGAGGAAAACTATCCATAGCACATTGAAGCAATCATTGTATCAAAATATTTTAAATAATTCTTTATACACACATACATACATATATGCATACATACACATACATATGCATGAAATTTCAGAAATTACCTACTTAAGGAGTTACTTTAAAATGGTGAGTTCCACCTCTTAAAAATTAATGAGCTTTTAAGGTTTTAGGTATTCACAGCAGTTCCTACTGAACTAAGAAAGTACTCTATTTGTTACTGCACTTTGAATTATACGTAAGTGAATCCTTAATAGAGAGATAATAGTTAATGTTGATATTGAAATTGTGAATGAAAAAAATCTCTAAAACTTATAAGCCTTCAAAGGACATATATCTTTTATATAAATTGAAAATAGTAACTAACAAAACGTAGGTTTCCTTAAGATAGACTTTTTTATGTCTTAGTAGACGTAACATGTTTGAGATGTTACTTTTTTTTCTCATAGGGGGAACGGTATATTTTTAACAACGGGAATCAGTAACTGGAAGTACAAGATTGGTTACTTAATAATGTTTAAAATGAGGCTTTGATCAGCAGAGGTAAGAATATAACTTTTTTTGCACTTGATTCTTAATAGATTCAAATATTTGCCAAATTTCTATGAAGAACTGATTCAAAAATTAGGAAGAGTCTGAGATTTTACCCCACTTGCAGGCTAACAAGTTAGTCTGCCACAGTGCCATGAATGTTGGCAGGACATGAGACTCATGGATCAAGGTGAAAGATGGTTTATGCTCATAGCACTAGCTAGAGTACCAGGTGACACCTGTATGTGAGTAGGTTGTGTTACAGGAGAAGAACCCTTAATTTGGAGAACCTGAGTCTTTTAGAATGGACAATAAACCTGCCTGACTTTTTTCCTCAGAGGGAGGCTTTATCTCTATTATACAGAACAGTAAACAAATCTGCCCTTTGTTCTAGTATAAGACACTATCTCTGGCTTCTAAGATTGTTCACTATACAAACATCCTTGAAAAGATAGTCTGGAACAAAGGCCGTCTATGTCTCAGCTTGTGAGACGTGCAGAAACATGAGAGGTTTGTGAAGAATTATCTTCCAGCACTTTCTTACTCTAAACTGCTTTTTATACTTATCTTACTTAACAGTCCAAGAAGTTATTTTTAAAATATGTACTGTTGATAAGGATGATTGTTATAATTTGTTTTTAAATAGTGAAAAAATGGAAACTACTGAAATCACTCAACAATAGGGGATTGTTTAATTATAACGTATTCCCAGTGTCATAGTTAACAATTAATGGCCGGGCGTGGTGGCTCATGCCTGTAATCCCAGCACTTTGGGAGGCCGAAGCGAGCAGATCACTTCAGGCCAGGAGTTCAAGAACAGCCTGGCCAACATGGCAAAACCCTGTCTCTACTAAAAGTACAAAAATTAGCTGGGCATGGTGGCGCACACCTATAGTCCCAGCTACTCGGAAGGCTGAGGCAGGAGAATGGCTTAAACCCCGGAGGCGGGGGTTGCAGTGAGCCGAGATAGTGCCACTGCTCTCCAGCCAGGGTGACAGAGCGAGACTCTGTCTCAAAAAAAAAATAATAATAATTAAAAATAATGTTGTAAAACTACATATGTAGACATATGTGTTGACTGAATAATTAAGTGAAATAAGCAGATGATAAAATGTACATGTGGTTTGATCCCACTATTATTTAAAAATTTTACAAATGCACACACATGAAGAACATACCAAAGTATGTATTTCAGTGGATGGAATTGTGAATGTTTTCTATTTGTGCTTGTCTAATTTCTTTTGTTTTTTTTT
>NW_012109685.1:573773-584030 GCF_000951045.1 Mandrillus leucophaeus | reverse complement strand
ACTTAGGAGTCTTAGGCAGGAGAATCACTTGAACCCAAGAGACGGAGGTTGCAGTAAGCCAAGATTGAACCAGTGCACTACAGCCTGGGCAACAGAGCAAGACTCCATCTCAAGAAAAATTTAAAAAAACATTTTTTTTAAAGAATATTTAGGAAATTGGATATTTTCTAGAAGAATTACAGAAGAAAGTAGTACTTTGTTCTTTATTTATCTGCATTACTATAGAACAGTTAATTGAATACCTGTAACTATTATTACTTTTCTTAATCGTATACTGCCACCATTTCTTTGTCCGTACTATCTGAGGTTTCAGGCTTCCACTGGTGGTCTTGGAGTTTATCACCTGAGTGTAAGGGGGTACTATTGTAGGTAGTGAATTGAACCTTTTATCATTATGAAAAGACACTGTTTATATCCTAGTAGCTTTTTGCTTTGAACTATTTTGTCTAATAATATTATAACGTCAGCTTTCTTTTAGTTAATATTTACAAGATATATCTTTTTCCATTCTTTCACTTTCAGCCTTTCTCTTTCCTTGTATTCTGTATTAGTTGCAAACAACATGTAATGGGATTTATATTTTTCTTTTTCATTTTCTAGGGCATTTTTTGTGTTTTAAGTGGAACATTTAATCCATTTATATTTAATGTAATGGCTGATTTATTTGTGATTATATTCATTCTTTCTTATTTTGTATTTTCTATGTCCTCTCTTCATTTGCTCTCCTATACTCTTTTGTTTCATGTTCTGATCTTTGCCAGTATTTCAGGCTTATTCTTCAAGGGGACATTTGCCTTTGCCAGGTTCTTAGGGCATTACCAATCTAGGGCTAACTTTTGTTTCTTTAATGAAAAGTTTCAAACATAAAAGTATAGTAAACACACAGCTGTCAGCTAGCCTCAGTTACCAAAGTTTTTTCTTCCTGTTTCACCTGTTGTTCCCCCCAACTGTTTTTTCAGTATGTATCTCCAACAGAGAAGGACTTTTGTTTTTAACATATTTGTAAAATCATTATTGTACTTAAATGAATGTTTAAAATAATTGCTTGATATCAAATAATCCAGTGTACACGGTTCCTCAGTCATCTCATAAGTGTGTTCTTAATTATTTGTTTGAATCAATATTCACCCCAAAATTCATAGCTTGCATTTGGTCAATATGTCTCTTATGTTTTCCAAAATTTATAATTGATGGTTTAATCTAAAGGATTGATTAAATTCCAAGAGTTTTTGAGATGAATCTTCAGGTGATGCTATGTACTTCCTATTGCATTGCATCAGAGGACATGTAATTTCTGACTTTCTCTTTTTTGTGATATGATTGATTCAGGTATTTTATCAACCTCATGGACCCATTAAACAGTTCCATATCACTTAATTGATGGTACCCATTGATGATCTTTACCTAGTGTCATTATTTTACTAGGGGTTATAAAATGGAGATATCCAGTGCTGGGCGCGGTGGCTCACACTTGTAATCCCAGCACTTTGAGAGGCTGAGACGGGCAGATCACCTGAGGTCAGAAGTTCGAAACCAGCCTGGCCAACATGGTGAAACCCCATCTCTACTAAAAATACAAAAAATCAGCTGGGCTGTAATCCCAGCTATTCAGGAGTCTGAAGCAGAAGAATCACTTGAACCTGGTAGGCAGAGGTTGCAGTGAGCCGAGATTGCACCATTGGACTCCAGCCTAGGCAATAAGAGCAAAACTCTGTCTGAAAAAAAAAAAAAAAAAAAAAAATGGAGATATCCAAATTCTGTTATTCCTTATACATTTATTACCTGGAATTCTGTGAAGAATTTTGCCTCATTATTTGGTTATTCTGACATACAGTTTACACAGAAAAGACATAATAAATGTTTTATTATTTCTCCTTAGTTACTTGTTTTCAGACTATTTTGCTGTTGCCGTAGCGTATTGCACGTACAATCACTTTTTATTTTGTGCCAATATGAACTCATGGATTTTCAATATATTTACTGATAATATTGTGTCACTATCAGCCAGGCGCGGTGGCTCACGTCTGTAATCCCAGCACTTTGGGAGGCTGAGGCAGGTGGATCACCTGAGGTCAGGAATTTAAGACCAGCCTGGCCAACATTATGAAAACCCTTTCTCTACTAAAAATACAAAAATTAGCCAGTGGCACACGCCTGTAATCCCAGCTACTCGGGAGGCTGAGACAGGAGAATTGCTTGAGACTCAGAGGCAGAGGTTGCCATAAGCTGAGCTCGCACCACTGCACTCCAGTCTGGGTGACAGAGTGAGACCCTGTCTCAAAAAAAAAAAAAAAAGAAAGAAAAAGGAAAAAAATATTGTGTCACTATCCTTTCTGATGCTTAGAGGGAGCCTTTCAGTTTGGTTTCTGTGAATTTCCCACAGGACAGTCTAAGCAGTGTTTGATAGTTTTCTTGTTTTCTATTATGATATAGGTGTTGCAGACTCTTGTACATTCTTTGATCCAGACCTGGAGTCAGCCAAGGAGTCCTGGTTCCTTTTATTAGGAAATAGTACTTAGAAATCATAATGTATACACTGAAGGTACACATTTTGGGGTCATTTCTTCTAAGTCCTTTCAGTTAACAGCATTAGCAAATACTTTGTTTTTTATTTTTATTTTTTTTTGAGATGGAGTCTCACTCTGTCGCCCAGGCCAGAGTGTACTGGCACGGTCTCAGGTCACTGCAACCTCCGCCTCCTGGGTTCAAGTGATTCTCCTGCCTCAGCCTCCGGAGTAGCTGGGATTATAGGTGCCGGCCACCACGCCTGGCTAATTTTTGTATTTTTAGTAGAGATAGGGTTTCACCATGTTGGCCAGGCTGGTCTCGTACTCCTGACCTCATGATCCACCAGCCTTGGCCTCCCAAGTGCTGGGGTTACAGGCATGAGTCACCATGCTCGACCACAAATACATTTTTAAAAGAAAAATACATGATTAATGTATACTGATATTTCCAATTCTAGTTTAAGTTTACAAGGATTTTACTTTTTTAATTTTATGTTTGTGTCTCTTTTTACTTATAGAGAAAATCTTTGTTCCTAGTAATGTAGATCATTACTTACTTTATGTATGTGTGTGGACATTTCTGTGTAGAATAGTTTCAAAATAATACAGCATTACCATCAAGACCATAAATATTGAAAATTTCTTCATGATTCTTTTTTTTTTTTTTTTTGCCAAGATATATCCCATGAGGAATAGGCAGTCAAAATACTATTTTAAAAATCACTTGAAGTAATTCTCTGTGGAATTACAATCAAGTAGACATACATTACGTTTATTTGTTTCAGGGTTGTTTAGGGATTGACATTTTCTTTGTTTTATAATTATATAAAAAATTTACATGGGTCCAAAATCAAAACTCTGTAAAGTCCACTGTATTGAGATAGATCTCGTTTTGATCCCTGTACCTTCTCTCTCCTCATCCCATAGGTAACCATTTTGTTTTTATTAGTTTTTGGTATATCCTTTTATTTTTTTTCCATTTGAAAATAGAGGCAAATAAATATATAGTCACACCCTTCCATCTTACACAAAGGTAGCATAGGATACATACACTCTGTACCCTGCTTTTGTTGTTTAAAAGTGTATCTCAGAGGTCACTCCTCTAAGTGTGAGTGATTAACATTCGGGTGGTAACACCTGAATCCATCATATCACAAAAAAAAGAGACAACCAGACATTATATGTCCTTTGATATAATACTGTAGGAAGTACATAATCAAACCTTTAGCTTAACCCACCAATTTTAAATTTACAAAAATCTAAGAGATATGTCACATTCCTTTTTACAATTGCATTTTACACCATTGTATAGTTGTACCATAGTTTATTCAACCAGTCCCCCTATCAGACGTTTTGTTTTTATCTTACATTTTCCAATTGCAGTTAATACTACAATATTGCAATTGCTGTTGCAACTAATACTACAATCTGCATATATCATTTAATATTTTTGCCATACTATCTTTGGGATATCTTCTTAAAAGTGGGCTGTTGAGGCAAGGGGTAAATGACACCTGTTTTTGCTCTTTTTTTGCCAAATTACATTCCATATGGGGTTGTGCCATTTTGTGATCTCACTAGTGCTGTGGTAGAATTCCTGTTTACCCACAGGCTTGCCAACATATTACACCCATGCGCCATTTAACTGCATTTTGGTCAGTGACAGACCGCAAATATGACAGTAGTCCAATAAGATTGTAATGGAGCTGGAAAATTCCCATCACCTCGTGATGGTAGTAGCTTTGGTAACCTCGTAGTGTGATACATTACTTTTTCTATGCTTAGATACACAGATACCTACTATTGTGTTATAATTGCTTGCAGTTTGCAGTACAGTAACATGGTGCAGATTTGTAGCCTGGCAGCAATGGGCTATATGGTATAGTCTGCCTGTGTAGTATAATCAGCAGGTTTGTGTAAGTACACTACATGGTTCACACAGTGACGAAATCAATCTAAGGATGCATTTCTCAGAATGTATCCCTGTTGTTGAATGAAGAGTGACTATATTTTGTTAGATTGTTGGATTTCTGTCATTCTGATAGTTGAGAATGGATATATTTTTGTAGTGAAAATTTATAGTTTTTTAAGTTATAAGTGAAATTGAACTCTTTTTGTATATTTAGAGTCATTTGCATTTCTTTTTCTATGAACTGTTTAATCATACCTTTTTTTTCATCTTTCTGTTGGTTGATTGGTCTTTTTCATCTCAATTTTCTTCTCAATTAAGGTTTGCTGGAATATATCAACAGATGGCCTCAGAACAAAAGCAGTTTAATTGCTTTGCCTAATTCACTATGATTTTGCTTTCCTTTAAATTTTCCTTGGTAATTCCATACTATCTTGTGAGCTCTTCAATACTTTTACAGATATACTTTTTATACTTTACCTGGCATTGTCTTTTAGCAAGAGGTTGTTCTGAATAACCTAGCCGACCACAGCTCTTAACATGGAAGTGTTTTATTCTTTGATTTTTGAATTTTTTTTATCTCTTACTTCATATTTTTTTTTAAATAATTAACTCATCCACATTTAAAATTTTGGGGCTGGGTGCAGTGGCTCACACCTGTAATCCCAGCGCTTTGGAAGGGAAGCAGGTGGATCACTTGAGGTCAGGAGTTTGAGACTAGGCTGGCCAATATGGTGAAACCTGTCTCTCCTAAAAATACAAAAATTAGCCAGGCTTGGTGGTACACGCCTGTAATCCCAGCTACTCCAGGGGCTGCGGCATGAGAATTGCTTGAACCTGAGTGGTGGAGGTTGCACTGAGCAGAGATTGTGCCACTGCACTCCAGCCTGGGTGACAGAGTGAGACTCTGTCTCAGAAAACAAAGAAAGAAAGAAGGAAAGAAGGAAGGAAGGAAAGAAAGAAAGGGAAGGGGAGGGGAGGGGAGGGAAGGGAAGGGAAGGGGAGGGAAGGGAAAAGATAAGATAACCAGGCATGCCTGTGGTTCCAGCTACTCGGGAGGCTGAGATGGGAGGATTGCTTAAGCCCAGGAGTTCGAGGCCGCAGTGAGCCATGGTTGTACCACTGCACTCCAGCCTGGGTGACAGAGTGAGACCTGTCTCCATAAGAAAAAGAATAAAGGAAAAAAAATTATTTACCTAAAAAATTTTATACCTTTTAAAGTAGCAATAATTTTAATAAAAAATGTATTTACAATAGTAGACTGCTTTCATAAATATCAGATGAACTTTATTTAAAATAATGTGTATATTTGCTTTTAGTGTTTCTTTCCCTGTATTTCTAACACCTATCACATAGATCTTCAATAAGTGATGAACAAATGGCATTCAGGGAATATAAATTACTATATGGTGTTCTAGTAGTATATATTAAATGTGGGGATTAAAAAAATTTTTTAACACTTTATTGACATAGCATCTTATAAAATTCTGCAGAATCAGTGATCACATATTTTTATGATAGGCTGTTTTAAAAGTATTTTGCTTTTTCTGTTTTTTATCCTTCCATTAATTTCTATTTTAAAAACATAATTATTACCAGAAAATCTAATTAGGAATCAAATCTAATGATTCATAGTGTGCATATTCATCAACTAAAGACGTATTTTTTCGTCTAATGTTAAGTGAGATACTATCATGGTGCTAATTGTGGGAATACACAAACGGGTGGGAAAGCTACAGCCTTTGGACCAAATCTGGCTTGATACTGAGCCAAACCCAGCCACGTCCATTTACTTAGTTTATGGCTGCTTTTGCTCAGCAGTAGAAATGAGTAGTCACAGCAGAGACTATGGCCCACAAAGTAAAAATATATTGTCAAGCCCTTTAAGAAAAGCTGTTGACCATTGGTATGGAATATTTAGATATGGTTTCTTCCCTCAAAATGGTTAATATAGAATGGACTTTCCCTGATACATTCTAACAGAGAGGTGGCTTTCTTTTCATATTTAAAAATTTTTTTTGACAATTTAAAAATTGTATATATGGAGTACAATGTAATGTTTCGATGTATGTATTAAATCAAGCTAATTAACATATCACTTCACCTACTTTTTTTTTTTGTAGTGAGAACATTTTAAATCTATCCTTTTAGGGATTTTGAGCTATACATTATTATTAACTGTGGTTACCATGCAGTGCAATAGATCACTAAAACATATTACTCCTGTCCAACTGCAACTTTGTACTGTTTGACCAACATCTCCTCTTTTCCCACCCCCTGCAATCCCAGCCTCTGGTAAATACCATTCTACTCTCTGCTTCTATGAGTTCAAGATTTTTAGATTCTGCGTATAAGTGACATCATACATTATTTGTCTTTCTGTGCCTGGCTTATTTCTCTTCACGTAATGCCCTCCAGGTTCATTCATGTTGTTGCAAATGACAGAATGTTCTTATTTTTTAAGGTTATGTGTAGTATTCTGTTGCGTATCTATATTACATTTGCCATTCATTATCTAGTCATCCATTGATAAACACTACAGTTGCTTCCATTATCTTAGCTATTGTGAATAATGCTGCAGTGAACACAGGGTAGCAGATATCTTTCTAATATACTGATTTCAGTTCTTTAAATATATACCGAGTAGTGGAATTGCTAGATTATATGGTAACTCTATTTTTAGTTTTTTGAGGAACCTCCATAATATTTTCCATAATGGCTGTGCTAGTCTACGTTCTCACCAACAGTGTGCAGTGGTTCCTTTTTCTCCACATCCTCACCAAGACTATCTTTTCTGTTTTCTTTTTGATAATAGCCATTCCAATGGATGTGGGTGATTCTCATGGTGTTGATTTGTATTTCCCTGATAAATACAGATGTTGAACATTTTTACATCTCTGTTAGCCATTTGTATGTCTTCTTTTGAGAAATGTTTATTCCTGCACTTTGCCCATTTTTTAATTTGGTTATTTGTTTTCTTGAAGTTGAGTTGTTTGAATTCCTTATATATTTTGGATATTAGTTCCTTATCAGATGTGTAGTTTGCAAATATTTTTTGGTTTGCAAATATTTTTTTCCCAATCTGTGGGTTGTTTCTTCAGTCTGTTAATTGTTTCTTTTGCTCTGCAGAAGCTTTTTAATTTGGCGTAATCTTATTTGTCTATGTTTGCTTTTGTTGCCTGGGCTTTTGGGGTTATATCCAAGAAATCATAGCTCAGAACAATGTAATAGAACTTTCCCCTTGTGTTTTCTTCTAATAGTTTTGCAGTTTCAGGTCTTATGTATAAGTCTTTAATCCATTTGAGTTGATTTTTTATATGGTATGAGATAAGGATCTAATTTCATTCTTCTGCCTGAGGATATCCAGTTTTCCCCACACCATTTATTGAAGAAACTGTCCTTTCTTCATTGTGTGTTCTTGGCACCTTTGTCAAAAACCAACTGACTGTAAATGTGTGGGTTTATTTCTGGAATTCTGTCCTGTTGCAGTGGTTAATGTGTTTGTTTTTATGCCAGTACCATGCTGTTTTGATTACAATTGCTTGGAAAGATATTTTGAACTCAGGGAGTGTGACCCTTTTTTTTTTTTTTTTTTTTTTAAAGTCAGAATCTCACTCTGTCTCTCAGGCTGGAGTGTAGTGGTGTGATCTCAGCTCACTGCAGCCTCCTGGATTCAAGCAATTCTCATGACTCAACCTCCCTAGTAGCTGGGACCACAGGCACATGCCACCACGCCTGGCTAATTTTTTGTCTTTTTGTTAGAGATGGAGTTTTGCCATGTTGGCCAGGCAGGTCTTGAACTCCTGACCTCAAGTGATCCACCTGCCTTGGCCTCCCACAGTGTTGGAATTACAGGTATAAGCCACCACGTCTGGCCACTTTGTTCTTTTTGCTCAAGATTGCTTTGACTATTCAGAGTATTTTGTGGTCCCATACAAATTTTAGTATTGTGTTTTCTATTTCTGTGAAAAATGATGTCAGATAAATGGAGAGTTTTATTTAAATGTCTCCAAATTTTAGCAAACACATACTGAACACCTAACTGTGTGTAAACCAAGGATTGTGAATGTATGCTATGAATAAGACATGGTCTTTGTGCTGAGGAAGTTTAAAATGAAGCGTCTACCACTGTTTAGTATTAATTTGCTTTTATATCGTATACCTTTACATTTTAAAATAGCAATATTTTGCTTGATCTTTAGTCAAAACCTTCAAAATGGAAAGTTGAAGAGTCCCTAGAAAACTTTGCTCTCCCCTGCTTTCAAGGTTCCCGCTGATTCCACTTCGATTTTTTTCTCAGTTTTCTCATGTTTTCAAGCAGTCCTCATCTTAATCTTAACAAGTCATCTAACTTTATGGCGTTTTATCATGCCCCTTTAAAGCCAAGTGAAACAATGAAGCTTTTAGATGCTTTTCTAATTCCACAGGTTGCTATCACATATAAAATAAAAAATATTGTATGTATTGTATCTGTTTCTTTCATTTATCTTTATATATACTGAGTTTCTCTTTTGGTTTTATGCCATGCTTACATTTGATATGTAAGCCTGATTTTTTTTTTCCAACAATAGTATGTTATGGGAGACTGATATAATTAGGTCAACTTTATTATTTTAATACAGATACAAATGTGGAAGTTGGTGCATTCCATATTTTTAAATATGTTTTGAAATAACTTCCTTGTTTATTTTGCTTTAGTTTTTACCAGATTCGTGCTTCTATGAAAATTCCATCAAGAATTCCCCACAGAGTAGAAGCTAGTTTGTTACATGCAACAGGTAAGCCAAGGAATATGTTCAAATTTAAAAAGTAATCTGAAACAACATTATAATGGCCAATAACTTTTCATAAATTTTTTTCTCATTACAGATATAAGATACCAAATAACATCATTATTATAACCATTATAAGAAATATATTTGGGGCCTCAGTAAAACAGACTTCATTATAGATACTCTGTCTCCTTCTTAGATTTCTTACAATGAGCACATCAAAGAATGTATATTAAAGTTTCATGAAAACAAACGTAGGATTGGTATCCATTATATCATATAAGAGGCAATGTACAAAGATACACAGTAAATGGGAACATGTAATTTGACTTATGATTATAAAGGTGTTTTATGATAAAGTTTTATGGTATGCATTTTGAGGACATTTTTTAAACCAGTTTTTTTTTCTGGATTAGGTTCTCTAATTATGAAACAGAGCCAAAAGGCAATGTAGGAAGGTATGAAATAGACATGTTACAGCAGCTTTGTTAGTTACTCATATTCTGAGGAGAGACACCAGCATTAAAGGGGTTAAGTTAAAACAGCTTTCCCAATACAATATATGCTGTGTCATTACATGTAGTTAGAAAATGAACCAGGTAATGAAACATTCTAAAGAGTTATTATGTAAGCCTAATATGAAATTACTAATTTTTAAAGCATCATAAAAATAATAAAATACACCTGACACTAGAGCTATGCTGAGCGTAATTCAGTCCATTTTGAAATTTTAAAAAATTTGTTAGGTATTTGAAGTGTTAAGGATTGTCTTTTATCATATTGTGGATACTAAAATGTTGGTTAATGTTAAATTTTTTATTTTTTATTATTATACTTTAAGTTCTAGGATACATGTGCACAATGTGCAGTTTTGTTTACATACGTATACATGTGCCATGTTGGTTTGCTGCACCCATTAATTCATCATTTACGTTAGGTATTTCTCCTAATGCTATCCTTCCCCCATCCCCCGACCCCACAACGGGCCCCACTGTGTGATGTTCCCCTTCCTGTGTCCAAGTGTTCTCATTGTTCAGTTCCCACCTATGAGTGAGAACATGCGGTGTTT
>NW_012109685.1:559177-572488 GCF_000951045.1 Mandrillus leucophaeus | reverse complement strand
GGATGGCATTGAATCTATAAATTACCTTGGGCAGTATGACCATTTTCACAATATTGATTCTTCCTCTCCATGAGCATGGAATGTTCTTCCATTTGTTTGTGTCCTCTATTATTTCGTTGAGCAGTGGTTTATAGTTCTCCTTGAAGAGGTCCTTCACATCCCTTGTAATTTGGATTCCTAGGTATTTTGTTCTCTTTGTAGTAATTGTGAATGGGAGTTCACTCATGATTTGGCTCTCTGTCTGTTCTTAGTGTATAGGAATGCTTGTGATTTTTATACATTGATTTTGTATCCTGAGACTAATGTTAAATTTTAGTGAATTATACATAGTGTAGAGTTTATCTTCCTGAAGACTTATTAAAATTCTCACAGAGGTCTGTTGCTTATGACAAATACACACACACACGCATACATATATACACATGTATATGTGTATATACATATATTTTGTATATTCATTCATCTTAAAATAAAGAATTTATTCTTAGCTTGGCATACGTGTTAATGTATATATTATTGCCATAATAGGTCTTCTTTTGTAACTCTACTTTCACAAAACATAGAGGTAACAAAACAAGCTGACATGACATGACAGATTTGGTGTACTCTTTTGAACATCCTTGAATGTAGTAGACTAGATTTCTAGCTCAGTTTTATCTCTTGACGTTGCCAGTTGAGAAAATCCTCAGACTTTAGTTTGTGAGATATCTTTCAAGATGGCAAGATACTTGACATATATTCCACAAGGTTAAATAGGCTAACCACTTTTAAGTAATACATTTTAAAAATGTTTGTTCCTTATTATAAAGTTTCGAGAGAAATAATGTCAAACCTGTGAGTATTAATTCATTTTGTTTTGAGACGGAGTCTTGCCCTGTCGCCCAGGCTGGAGTGCAGTGGCGTGATATTGGCTCACTGCAACCTCCACCTCCTGGGTTCGAGCAATTCTCCTGCTTCAGCCTCCTGAGTAGCTGAGACTACAGGCGTGCACCACCACACCCAGTTAATTTTTGTATTTTTATTAGAGATGGGATTTCACCATGTTGGTCAGGGTAGTCATGATCTCTTGACGTTGTGGTCCACCCACCTCGGTCTCCCAAAGTGCTGGGATTATAGACATGAGCCACCACACCTGGCCTGAATATCAATTCTTGACCACTAAACTTGTCCTTGTATGAGAACCTGAGAGATTTTTTGAGATTGAGTTCATAATTTGTACTGAAGTTAAGATTTTTGTATTTTGTTTCATTTTAATATGGAATTAATGAGGTAACATTACTTTTTAAATGTTTGGATGTGAAATTAGTCAGTTTAACCCAGAAAAATCTAATCAATGGAGAAAAAAGATAATTCTGGAAAGAGAAATGGGGAAATGGTAGAAAACAGACAAAACCAGATAAATTGTAAATTCTCAGCAAATGATTGATTCAAAGGCCAAAAGGAAGTGTGCTAGAAGAAAACATTTGCTGAATTCTAAATTTCAGTTACTATATAGTCTTACTTGTGTCAAACCCAACTATCTCCTTGTTATGTTAGGCAGATTTTGCCATTTTTTCCTTATTCCTTTTCTGAACGAATAGATTTAGAAATTCTTTACATTTACAAATAAAACATTTTAAATCATTGATTTAGCCATTAATCATTTAGCATTTCTCTATATCATACAGAGCATTGTTTCTACTTTGTTTTTCACAGATTCCAAATAATTACCTCAGAGGACTGGAAATTTTAACCGTGCTTGGTTATTACAGATTACATTCCAAGAAAGATTTTGAATGTCAGAATAATGACTGGTGGACAAAAGTATCATTTGAAAATAAAATCTTATCGGTTAGATTTTTAGGTTGGTGTAAAGGATAGAATTAAGTGTCATAATATTTGATTTGGTTGATGTGTTTCATTAAAGACTATTTTCTTCATAATGTTAACTTATTCCTCAAGTAACTTCCTCTTTTAGTAATAAGTTACCTTGCCCTAACTTTATGGAAACATTTCTCTACCTCTGCTTATTGACTTGTGAGTTGAAGATAAGGAAGGGCATCAGAAATAAATTGTCAAAAGATTTAACAGTAACCCCTGATTACTCTTCCTAGTCCAGTGGCCCTCGAGTGACCATGCTTGCTGCTACTTGTATTACAGTTCAGTCAGGAGCACCCTTTTCAGGTGTGGTAGTGGCATTATCTTGGTTAACAATAGTTTAGAATTATGACTCTGGGCAGGAACCTCAGAGTCTATTCATTGCAGTGATCTAAAGTCAGGTGTGTCATTCAACAACTTCTGACCCTTGAGAACAGTTTATATCCTGATAACTCAGAGTGGATGCTATGTTTTAAAGGACACAGATGTACTTTATGGCAACAAGGAAATGTCCTTTCTATATTTTCATAGCATGTCACATCTTATAAATGTTTTTCCAAGGCTATTTGAGTGTTTTGCCTTTAGTAATTTATGAGCTAAGTACATGACTGAGACGTTTTTGGTCTGTCAGTGACTATTTACAGCAACAACTGAGCTTTCAGATCCAGTGAATGTTCATTTATTATTATGTTTGATAGTGACAGGGTGGTGCTACAGATTCAGTCAAGATTCTTTCCATACATAGTTTCAGGGCATGTAACCATTCAACCTTTATTAGGTTACACCTGATCTGTGCATTAACAAGAGACTATTGTGATATTTGTATTTAGCCTCATCTTATACAAGAAATGTCTTCCATTTGACATTTTATTTTCCAAATGAGTATGTTTGTTCAATGTTGTCAGTTTTACCTTTATTTACTTACCAGAAAAGTGGACATTTTATAGCTGCTCAGTCCCTTCTTTGTCTTTTGAGAGAAAAAAATATTCTAGAAAAGATAAAAATGAATTTATTTTATGGACAACCCTATTTGAACCAAGTTCCATGATCACTGTTCTTCATCAACTAAATACTGGTTGGAAAGAATTTATCTTTTATAAAAATTAACAGAAGTTATAATTCAATCTGTAGATCATTTGTATGGCAGAAATATTACATATAATTAATGTTATTCACGAAGTAATGTTATTTTGACATTACGACAAATTGTGTCAGAAATGCCCAGATAAAGTACCTTCTCTTAGCCTTTTCCTGAGTACCTACTTTTTTTTTTCCTTAGTTATGACTAGATTTAATCATTGCTGCTGCCAATTAAGTTTCTAGCTTCTGATACTCAGTTGCATATAAAAGAGTATGAAATGTAGTGATCTGATAGTTTACTAGTATATTTAAAGGAAATATCTTTAAAAATAAGTAGTTTGTGGCAGACACCAGTCTATAAAAGGGAAGCCTGTGTTTGAAAATGATAAGCTTCCATATTATATAATATGTGAAAATCTCACATATGTGAAAACATTATCTCTGTGTATTTCTTAATAGCATTATACCAGAAATTTTTAGAATATTACATACTTTAAAAGATAGCAGCCAAAATAGAAAGCACAAGAACCAGATTTTGGACAGAAGAAGAAAGAAATACGTAAAATTTCTTTCACTCTTTTTTCTCATTCTCTTTCAAAATCGCGAACTTTTGCCTGTCGTGTCTGAAATGTACTAACAAATATGACTTCTCAAGATATTTCATATTTCAAATATTATATAAACATGTTTTGTTTTTAATTCTCTAATTTATGATAACTTGTTTTTCTTGTTTGTGGTATGCAAAGATATGTGCAGAGCCTTTCCAATAAAGTGACTCTGAACAAATTGTGAGACATGCTATTTTTCCCCTGCCTGACACTATTCCCAACATGATTACCTTTTATGTGTAGGTCGTTTTCCATAGCTTTTGAATCTTGTTTCATCCTGTGGTCACCTATGATAAGGTAAATCTGGTAAAGTATCAAGTATTTCCTGCCAGTGTACCCCAGAATAGCCTCTATCTTGTTAAATGTTAAATTAATATGAATATTATAGAGAATAGTGGTTGATGGGATGTGGTGACTTATGACATGAGTCTCACAAGTGTTAGCTTGAACCAAAATAAAGTTCTTCTGTCTAGATGCATTTCCTCCCCAGCAATCTGAAAAAAAAACAGGACAAAGAAGACAGCCAACTTATTACAATATTTGAATATTGTTTTTGCCTTCTATACCCTTCTTCTCTCGAAATTTCATTTTACAGTAGTACTAAAGAGCTCTTACAGTGTATATCTTTTTACTGTTAGTAAATTATTAGGGAAAGGTATCCTTTTCTGCCTCAAGAAATTCCTCCCATGTATTTAACTAACTTTTAATACATACATATTATTGATTTCTAGCCTTATCCTTGAACATAAATAGCTTTATATAGGATAGTTTTCTTTTATCCTTTGTATTAATTTTTTACCTCTGTTCCTTAAAAATTCATTTTTTCTTTTAAGGGCTTAGATTTTCTCTATGCTTTTTATTACCTGCTCTATTTTTCTTTTAACTTTGATCTGTACTTTCATCTTAATACCTTTTCCTTCCAATGCTGAATTTTACCATAATTCATATACCTTCTGTATATTTTGAGAAAACTTTTAGGAAAAATAGTTTAAAATAATGATTTCTGTCGGTGAGTTACAGTGGAGCAGGTTGAATGGGATGGGAATTAGATGGTATTATACAGCTTATTGCAATACATTTAAATTATTTCCAGTACAAGATTATGCTGACAGTGAGAGGTTTGAGTCAGGAAATAGCTGTCATCTGCAGTAACATCAGTCATGAAAGACAATAAGTATTCATAGAACTGTTGAAAATTGATTAGTAAGAAAAGTGTTCATAGACTTTTACAACAGAGAAGTCATTGCTGGCTTTAGGAATCTGGCTCCAGTTTGAAATGTTACACAGTTTTCATAAAAAGTTTAAATAATGACTTACCCTAGTAACCATAGTATTAAGATTAAATGTATTTTGTTCAGTGTGCTTTTTAATATTTATCATTTTTTTTCTGGAAAAAAATTTTTTTATCAAAATAATACAGCATACGGTTAAAAGATCAATTAGCCACCAGGCACGGTGCCTCACGTACTTCGGGAGGCTGAGGCAGGTGGATCACGAGGTCAGGAGTTCAAGACCAGCCTGACTAACATAGTGAAACCCCGTCTCTACTAAAAATACAAAAAAAGTTAGCTGGGCATGGTGGCGGGTGCCTGTAATCCCAGCTACTCGGGAGGCAGAGGCAGGAGAATCACTTGAACTTGGGAGGCGAGGTTGCAGTGAGCTGAGATTGCACCACTACACTCCAGTCTGGGCGACAGTGTGAGCCTCCCTTTCAACAACAACAAAGATAAATTAGTCCAGAAAGACTTGTAGTAAAAATGATAGCTTGTTTTCTAGATGTAACAACTTTTACCCCTGTCTCTAGTCCGTGTGGTTACCTCCATATAGACATTGTCTATGGACTTCCTGTTATGATAAAAAGACTTTATCTTATTTACACTATTTCCTCGTTCCCTCTCCCTCAACCTTTTAAGAGATACTGTTATTCTCCTATGTGTTTCTGACCAGTCTCTGTAGCTTCAAACAGTATATTTAAAGCTCCGTTTTCTACTTAAGTGATCATGACAGCGCAGTGGTGTGGTCATAGCTCACTATAGCCGTGAACGCCGGTGCTCAAGTGATAATCCTACATCAGCCTCCCAAAGTAGCTGGGACTGCAGGTGCATGCCACCACACTGGGCTAATTAAAGAAAAAAAAAATTGTAGAGACGGGAGTCTTACTATGTTGCCCAGGCTGGTCTCGAACTCTTGGCCTCAAGCAGTCTTCTCACCTTTGCCTCCCAAAGTGCTGGGATTACAGGTATGAGCCACCACTCCTGGCCCATAGCACTTTCTGCGTACCTCTTTTAGCTTATATTGTTAATTTTTTCTCAGAAATGGGATTCCACTAAAACAAACATCAATCACCATTAAAGAACAGTGCTTTTTTTAAAAAAATGAGGAAAAGTTAAACATATAGCTAGAGACAATTCATATTATGTCACTTATTCTTTACTGTTATCAGTAATTGAATAATCTCAACAGCCATGAATGGAAAACTCACCGTAAAGTTAGGTCCTTCAATTAAACTGCATAGATTACAAAATGGAAGTCATTTGGCAAGCCTCCATTTTGCTTTCCTCAGATTCAACAGCTTCTATCATTGCCCTTTAATTGTCTTTTTACCTGATTTAAGAGATAGTGTTACATTGCCATTTGCTTTGGCCTGCTGAAATAGGCAGTTAAGAGATTATCACATTGTACTGCAATTATTTATTTGAATGTTTCTATCCAAACTAGACTGGGAACTCTGAAGATGGGCAGAGTTCTTACTTATGTTCATGTCTCTTAGTTCCCAATACTTGAGAGACTTAATAAATTATGTTTGAATGAATATTCACTTGTTCACAAAGTAAATGAAAGATACCAGTGCTAACTGTTTAACCAAAGGAAATGGAAATGCAGATAGTGATAGAAATAAAATGTAAACTATCATGATTGAATGTAAGCGTTTAGAGGCCTCTGATCTCAAGTCTTTAAAACTATAGATCTGAATGTTTGTATTAGCAGATAACTGATAGGCAAAATAAAAATCAAGTCATTTGAACAAGGAAATAGGATATTAAATTAAGAAGTTAGACAAAAATTCATTTATTAAATAAATAGTTTATGATTGCCTATTATGTGTAAGACCTAAATTAAAGTGCTGAGTCCTAAATTAAAGTAGTGGAAAAGATTAATGTGGTTTCTAACTTAATGGAGTTGTTATCATCTAGCAAATAGCAAATATTAGAAAACAAAGTTTCAGATTCAAGACAGTAAACGTAGCATACACATTTAGGTCTTCTTGTTTCCCAGGGCCTTTAGTTTGATAACATTAAAGTGTAAAAAGGAATAACAGAACAATATTTCAATTATTTACTTATTTATTTAATTTTTTTTGTTTTATTTTTGAGACAGAGTCTCACTTTGTCAACCAGTCTGGAGTACAGTGGTGTGATCTCGGCTCACTGCAACCTCCGTCTTCCTGGTTCAAGTGATTCTCCCACCTCAGCCTCCCGAGTAGCTGGGATTATAGGCATGCACCAACACGCCCGGCCAATATTTTTTTTTTTTTTTAGTAGAGATGGGGTTTCGCCATGTTGGCCAGGCTGATCACAAACTCCTGACCTCAAGTGATCCACCCACCTCGGCCTCCCAAAGTACTGGGATTACAGGCATGAGCCACCATGCCTGGCCTAAAATTTTGTTATCTTGAATAACTGAAATTCTATACCATTGAACAGCAACTCCCCATTTTCCTACCCCCTGTCAACACATTCTGCTTTCTGCTTCTATGAGTTTGACTGCTTTAGATACCTTATATAAGTGGAGTCATGCAGTATTTGCTTTTCTGTGACTGGCTTATTTCACTTAGCATAATGTGCTTAAGGTTTTTCCATGTTGTAGCTATGACAGGATTTTCTTTTCTAAGGCTGAATAACATTCTCTAATATGTACATACCACATTTTCTTTATCCATTAATTTGTAGATAGACATTTAGGTTGTTTCTACCTCTTGACTATTGTGAATAATGCTTCAATGAACATGAGTGCGCAAATATCTCTTTGACCCTCTTTTATCAGTTCTTCTGGATAAATACCTAGAAGTGAAATGCTGGATTATATAGTAGTTCTATTTTTATTATTTTTATTTCTTGAGACAGGGTCTTGTTCTGTCACCCAGGCTGGAGGGCAGGGGTGTGATCCTGGCTCACTGCCCTTGACCTCTTGGGCTTAAGTAGTCCTCCTGCCTCAGCCCTGTGAGTCCCTGGGACACTACAGCTGGACACCACCATGCCCAGCAAATTTGTAAAATTTATGTTTTGTACATGTGGAGCCTAACTTGGTTGCCCAGGCTGGTCTTGAACTCCTGGACTCAACTGTTCCTCCTTCCTCGGCCTCCTAAAGTGCTAGGATAACAGGTGTGAGCCACACACTGTGTGTGACCAATAGCTCTATTTTTAATTTCTTGAGGAATTCCCATAGTATTTTCCACAGCAGCTATACTGTTTCACATTTTCACCAACAGTACACAAGAGTTTCAGTTTCTCCACATCCATAAGGGCTGACGCCAATAGCTCTATTTTTAATTTCTTGAGGAATCCCCATAGTATTTTCCACAACAGCTATACTGTTTCACATTTTCACCAACAGTACACAAGAGTTTCAGTTTCTCCACATCCATAAGGGCTGACCGTGTTCATAATACTAATACGAAGTAAAAAGTAAATGAGACAAGGTCCTTGCCTTCAAGAAATCTCTATTTCTTCTTCCTGAAAGGCTCTTTTTATCTTCGTTTGACTAATTCTTTTTCATGGTGTTTCAATTCAAATGCTATGTTGTCACCAAAGCCTTTCCTGGTTTCACAGCCTAAGTTCACCCTCATATTGTAAGATGTCATAGCACTCTGTCTTCTGTAACACTTAGTGTAGATGTAATTTACAGAATTAGGTGAGGTCAGGGAAAATGGTTGGTTTTTTTGTTCAGTCCACTTAGCTGAGAACAATCCATGGCACAAAGCAGCTATATAATGAATGTGTAACTTTGTATTATGAAATGTATTGCAGATTATTTGAAGATTATGTAACACATTATTTTAGTAAATAATAAAGGAACACCCAGCTACCCAACGTTTCATTTAAGAAATAGAACATCACTAGTACTGTAAAATCCTCCTGTATCCCCCTCTTGACGTTTGCGTTAATTATTCTTTTGCTTTCTTTATAGTACTATCATTATGAATGTATTTTGTCAGAATGAGTGTATTCCAAGGAAATATCTGGTTGAGTCTGAAAAAAATTGAGTGGTAAGCACAAACCCAGCTGTGTAAGATAGCATAAATACTGCTATTATTAAAAGAAGTCTCCCAAAAGAAAAGTTGAACAGAGTCTCTGGGTTATGGTATGCTTCTTTATACCTGAAAGGTTTTCAGACTCCCTTTGGAGATGTTAATGGGCAAGGTCAAGAGTGAATTGTGCAAAACTGAGAGTTTACCACTTTCAGGGCTTCTGGCAAGATTGTAATGTGATAAAATATTGGCTATCTAACATATGGAACAGACTGATTTGCATCTAAACTTAACATTGCCCTCCTCCAACTCTCAGGAGCAAGCCAAAGCAGAAAACTTCAGTGAAGTGAAAATATTATCATCAGATGATCTAGGCAAGAAACTTCATTGGTACACCTTCAGATAAGCCAAGCACTGAAAAGAATCTAGCCAAGCTTTTGATCTGTCCTCAGGTTAAAAGTTGGTACCCTAGCAGCAGGGATGTTAACATATCTATCGTTTATGGCACACGAATCCAAACTACATTGGTCACTGTATACGTAAGGAACAGGATCTGTTGGGATCTTCCTTCACCATCTTCCTAGGCATTCCCTTTGCATCTCCTCTATGTTGAATCTCTTATTTCCTAACATCTATTTTTTCTCTTTCTTGGTTTATTCTCTCAGTTTCGTAGAGCCTATAAATAGTTAACTTGGTGAGAAAAGTGGCATGGGAAATAAATATTTTGAAGCCTTCAGCATCTAAAAATCTTTTCATTCTACATTTAACAGTTGTTTGGAAGTTTAGCTAAGTATAGAATTCTAGGTTGGAAATCTTTTTTCTTTGGAATTTTGAAAATATTACTCCATTATTTTTTGGTTTGCAGCATTGCTGTGGAGAGTTCCAAAGCCATTCTGATTACTAATCTTATTTTTTTCTCCGTAAAAAATAAATGACTGATTTTTAATCTTCTCTGTGACCTTTTTCCCCTTTCAAGAATCTGGTAGAACACCCTCTTGGTAACTGGGGTTCTGATGGCACATAATGATGTACCTTGGGTCTTTGAGTACTTCAGTTCTGAGAAATTTCTTAATTTATTAATAATTATCTCCCATCTGTTTTCTTTGTTCTTTCTTTTTGGAAGTTCTTTTGTTTACAAGGTGGATCATCTTTACTGGCCTTTCTTAAATTTTAGTTTTTTCTTCTCTTTTTTCCCATTCTCTTCTTGCTCTACTATGATATTTCTTCATCTTTATTTTTAACCCTTTTTTGAGTTATTTGCTTTTGTGCTTTCTGTCGTTTGCCCTCTCTTACTCTCTCTCCTACTCCCTTTCTCCTTCTTTTCTCCTTTTCTTCTCTCCTTCCCTCTGTCTCATCGCTTCTCTCTTCATTTTAAAATCCAAGTACTCTTTTCTCTGAGTGTCCCTTTACTATCGCAATGTTTTCCTGTTTCATGAATGTAATATCTTCTCTAAAAACAATATTCTTTTTTTAAAATTTTTTTGTATAAATTACTTTTTTCCCTCTTTGTTTTAGTCTCTAACTTACATGTTAAAAGTTTCCTTCTGATATTCGATAGGCCTCAGTTGTCTAAACATGACTGAAAAGAAGGCTGATGGGAAATTCTGAGAGCATACAGGGGACTTGTCTGAGTTTCATTTTAGGGTGATGGTGAGCCATTTGTCTAAGGAATCTTTGAAGTCAGTATTTATAGTTATTTTTCACTGGATTCAGCAGATTCTCTATGTCAAGAACTGTGAAGAATCTAAGATTATACTGTATATATCATTGAAAATTCTTCTCCATCATTTCTCATGTTTCTGAGCAGAGAGAAACATTTTATGAGCAGAGACACTGAAAATCTTCTGTTTACAGACTATCTTTTTAAGGATACGTGTGCAATGAACAGCTTTGGAAGTTATAGACAGTGTCTCTGTCTAGAACATACAGTATGTTTATTTACTTTCCAGTATAATGGACAGTGCAAAAGTTAGATAGGTTTTTTTATAGCTACCCTTTTAAAAGATAGAGGTTTCCTAAGCTTAGGGTTCCTCAATTGTGATCAAAAACCCACTGTATGCATAGTATCCACTTGGCCGGCCTCCATGTCACTCTCATGGGACTTGAGGGAGTGAATACAAGGGAAACTAATATGAACAAGAAGCTCATGCTGCTTGCTATGCTGTGCATAATCAAACCTTTTGTCTTTGACCCGAGAGTCTTGTGCCTTCTGCCATCATCTATGAAATTGTGGCAGGCTAGCTTGTTAGGTTGCAAGTTTGGTTAAAATCTCAGATTTTACAGTTCTTGAAATGCCATAGAAGACTCTTGTCTGTCTCCCTCCTAGAGAGTAAGAATCTAGCTGACAGCCTTCTAGGAGCCCAGTAGAGAACAATTTTGGAATCTCTGCACTTAGTATTCAATATGCCTATGCTCATATGTTCATGTGCTCTAGGTTTTGCCGGGTGATTTTTAGGTCGGAGGACTTTGATTCTCTTCAGAGAATAAAATTCCAGACTTCTGCTAGGGTGAAGGAGGTGACAGCGACCTAGAGGCATGTAGTAGGGGAAAGAACACAGGAGTCAGTTTTGTTCTGTGCTGATAGGTTCCCTTCTCAAGAAAGCATTGCTTGGCTTTTCTGTTTAAAATTGCTATCTTTTTCATCCCTCTTTCCTTTCTTTATTTTTCTCCGTAGCACTTACTACTTATAACTTTCAAATGTATTATATCATTTACTTACTATATTTATTCTCTATCACACCACTTTGTTAGGATATAAGCTCTATGAGGTCGGAGATTTTTATCTCTTTCATTTTACTGTGTATCCTGAACACCTAGAGAATACCTGATACATAATAAGTATTCACTAAATATTTGTTGATTGGATGAGTGAATGAATTACTAGGAAGTTGCACATCTGTTGCCTGTTGCTTCTGGCTTGAGAATAAAATTAAGATGAAGTTTATTATCGGTAAGTCACTGGTATTTCTTTTTTAAAGCTTAAAATATTGATGTCAGTTGAGGATATAGGCAACTTTCACTGAAGTCATTCCACAGCACTTTAGAATTACTGATTTTGTATACAACTTCTTATCTGGCATGAGAATTCCTTTAGAGCATTCCTAAAGGCAGCCTTCTTTTTTCCGTCTGATCATTTTTAGTATTGTTGGTAGAACCGATGGGTTTGCTGAAGAATTGGTTGTGAGGCATGGAAAAGAAGAATGAATAAAGATCACAGATCTAGTAAGTGGCAGAATCAAGACTAAAACCTAGCCAGTCTGGCTCAAAATCTATGTTCCTAACCACTGCACTGGGCTGTTTCTTGATGAGAAAAAAACAGCACCTCCCCCCCCCCCGCAAAAAAAAAAGAGACAAAAAAGGGGTGGCCCATGAGGTAGGAGTAGAACTAGAAATGTGTGATGTCCAGAAAGGTACATTTAGGAAGTGTATCAAGAACGAGAGAATGGGCAATATAATGAGACCTCATCTCTACAAAAAATAAAAAATAAATTTAGCCTGGCTGAGGTGAGAGGATCGCTTGAGCCCTGGAGGTTGAGACTGCAATGAGCCAAGATAAGTGCCACTGCACTACAGCCTGGGCACAAAGTAAAACTCTGTCTCAAAAAAAAAAAAAAAAAGTAGAGAAAAAACAAAAGAACAAGAACGAGAGAATGCATAGTATAGGATGGATCATAGTATCTATGTTAGATACTGATTGTAAGTCAAGTAAGATGAGGTTTGAGAGTTGACCTTTGGATTTAGCAAAGCAGAAATCATTAGTGGTCTTGATAAGAACAGTTATATGGGCTAAAGTCTGATTGGAGTATGAATTAATTATTGCTGTGTAAAAATTTATCCCACAACTTAGTTTAAAACAACAAACATTATCTCACAGTTTCTGTGTGTCAGAAATTTAGCTGCATGCCTCTGACTCAGGATCTCTCATTAGGTTATAGTCAATTACTTCTGCTCTATTCACACAAATCCTACTATGCTTTTTTTTGGAGATGGAGTCTCACTCTGTTGCCCAAGCTGGAGTGCAGTGGCACAACCTCAACTCACTCTGCAACCTCTGCCTCCCAGGTTCAAGCAATTCTCCTGCCTCAGCCTCCCAAGTAGCTGGGATTACAGGTGGCTGCCACCACACCCAGCTAATTTTTGTATTTTTACTAGAGACAGGATTTCGCCATATTGGCCACGCTGGTCTCAAACTCCTGACCTCAAGTGATCTACCTGCCTCGGCCTCCCAAAGTGTTGGGATTACAGGCGTGAGCCACCGTGCCCAGCCCCTCCTATCACTTCTATCACATAGATCAACCCTGGTCCTTTGTAGGAGATTGTGCAATAGTGTGAATATCAGGAAGAGAATCGTTGGAGGCCATTTTAGAGGCTGGTTATCACACAATGAGCTGAAGAGAGAATGGGAGATGAATCAGACACACTAAATAGCAAAGGCTTTTGAGTTTTGCCAGAAAGGGGAGCAGAGAAATAGGGAGTTTGTCTAGGTGCATCTGCAGGTAGATCCAGTAGTAGAGCTTA
>NW_012109685.1:547177-559127 GCF_000951045.1 Mandrillus leucophaeus | reverse complement strand
GACCTAGAGGCATGTAGTAGGGGAAAGAACACAGGAGTCAGTTTTGTTCTGTGCTGATAGGTTCCCTTCTCAAGAAAGCATTGCTTGGCTTTTCTGTTTAAAATTGCTATCTTTTTCATCCCTCTTTCCTTTCTTTATTTTTCTCCGTAGCACTTACTACTTATAACTTTCAAATGTATTATATCATTTACTTACTATATTTATTCTCTATCACACCACTTTGTTAGGATATAAGCTCTATGAGGTCGGAGATTTTTATCTCTTTCATTTTACTGTGTATCCTGAACACCTAGAGAATACCTGATACATAATAAGTATTCACTAAATATTTGTTGATTGGATGAGTGAATGAATTACTAGGAAGTTGCACATCTGTTGCCTGTTGCTTCTGGCTTGAGAATAAAATTAAGATGAAGTTTATTATCGGTAAGTCACTGGTATTTCTTTTTTAAAGCTTAAAATATTGATGTCAGTTGAGGATATAGGCAACTTTCACTGAAGTCATTCCACAGCACTTTAGAATTACTGATTTTGTATACAACTTCTTATCTGGCATGAGAATTCCTTTAGAGCATTCCTAAAGGCAGCCTTCTTTTTTCCGTCTGATCATTTTTAGTATTGTTGGTAGAACCGATGGGTTTGCTGAAGAATTGGTTGTGAGGCATGGAAAAGAAGAATGAATAAAGATCACAGATCTAGTAAGTGGCAGAATCAAGACTAAAACCTAGCCAGTCTGGCTCAAAATCTATGTTCCTAACCACTGCACTGGGCTGTTTCTTGATGAGAAAAAAACAGCACCTCCCCCCCCCCCGCAAAAAAAAAAGAGACAAAAAAGGGGTGGCCCATGAGGTAGGAGTAGAACTAGAAATGTGTGATGTCCAGAAAGGTACATTTAGGAAGTGTATCAAGAACGAGAGAATGGGCAATATAATGAGACCTCATCTCTACAAAAAATAAAAAATAAATTTAGCCTGGCTGAGGTGAGAGGATCGCTTGAGCCCTGGAGGTTGAGACTGCAATGAGCCAAGATAAGTGCCACTGCACTACAGCCTGGGCACAAAGTAAAACTCTGTCTCAAAAAAAAAAAAAAAAAGTAGAGAAAAAACAAAAGAACAAGAACGAGAGAATGCATAGTATAGGATGGATCATAGTATCTATGTTAGATACTGATTGTAAGTCAAGTAAGATGAGGTTTGAGAGTTGACCTTTGGATTTAGCAAAGCAGAAATCATTAGTGGTCTTGATAAGAACAGTTATATGGGCTAAAGTCTGATTGGAGTATGAATTAATTATTGCTGTGTAAAAATTTATCCCACAACTTAGTTTAAAACAACAAACATTATCTCACAGTTTCTGTGTGTCAGAAATTTAGCTGCATGCCTCTGACTCAGGATCTCTCATTAGGTTATAGTCAATTACTTCTGCTCTATTCACACAAATCCTACTATGCTTTTTTTTGGAGATGGAGTCTCACTCTGTTGCCCAAGCTGGAGTGCAGTGGCACAACCTCAACTCACTCTGCAACCTCTGCCTCCCAGGTTCAAGCAATTCTCCTGCCTCAGCCTCCCAAGTAGCTGGGATTACAGGTGGCTGCCACCACACCCAGCTAATTTTTGTATTTTTACTAGAGACAGGATTTCGCCATATTGGCCACGCTGGTCTCAAACTCCTGACCTCAAGTGATCTACCTGCCTCGGCCTCCCAAAGTGTTGGGATTACAGGCGTGAGCCACCGTGCCCAGCCCCTCCTATCACTTCTATCACATAGATCAACCCTGGTCCTTTGTAGGAGATTGTGCAATAGTGTGAATATCAGGAAGAGAATCGTTGGAGGCCATTTTAGAGGCTGGTTATCACACAATGAGCTGAAGAGAGAATGGGAGATGAATCAGACACACTAAATAGCAAAGGCTTTTGAGTTTTGCCAGAAAGGGGAGCAGAGAAATAGGGAGTTTGTCTAGGTGCATCTGCAGGTAGATCCAGTAGTAGAGCTTATAGAACTTCTGATTATTTTTATTTTCTCATGAAATAAGAACCAAATTTATCAGTGAGACTGAAGGCTAGGTTTGAGGAGAGAAAATAATTTATGAAATAGTCATCTAAGAATATGGGGATAAAATGGATTTGGAAAATACAGTGTGATTGCTAGGCAGCAGTAAAGACCCACTTGAAATTAATAGTCATAAATTTGAAGTATAGCCAGTCAAGATAGCTGTGTATTTTTCTCCAGGCACATTCAGTTTGTGGGTACAAGTATGGTTTGGGCAGAGAGCTGGAGTTGGGATTTATCCAGGTCAATATGACAAAGCAAGAGTAGCGTATATCCTTAATAGTTTATATGCAAGAGTATTATAATGATGGATCACAGGATTTAAGATGGGTAAGGAAAAAAGGAATTAAGAGAAATGAGATAATGAAATGGAGTATGGTTCATGGAATCTATCCTAAATGTAGTCAAAGGATTATTGAACTTGTGGTCTTAGAGGGTATGAACTAGAAAGACAGGTGGAAGTATGGGAGGAGAGGTTGATTGAAATACACGTTACAACAGACATTACACATGTTCTCTCTTATGAGTGGGAGCTAAATGATGAGAACATATGAATACATCCAGGGGAACAACACACACTGGGGCCTGTTGGAGGGTAGGGGGTGGGAGGAGGGAGAGGATCAGGAAGAATACCTAGCACATGCTGGGCCTGATACCTGGGGAATGGGATGATCTGTGCAGCAAACCACCATGCACACATTTACCAGTATAACAAACCTGCACATCCTGCACATGTACCCTGAACTTAAAAGTTGGAAATTTAAAAAAAGAAATTCGGATTACAGATGGATTGCAGTCATTAGTAATATAAAATTCTAGGGAATGATCACAGGAGTGAGGAGCTGAGAGGGTTAGAGGGCAAGAACACTTAAAAAGAGGAAAAAAGGAACCCAGGAGATCAAAAATTAGAAGGTTTACCTACATAGCTGTTGAGTTCACCAAGAGTTATGGGTAGACTAGTTTTTGAAAAAGTGACCTTAAATTAGGAAATAAAGCCTTTAACAAATGAAGGCTTCCCAGGGTTTATAGAGTACAAAAATGAGCAAGATAGTGAGTAGTACTGTACTGTCTGATCACAGGACATTCAAAGCCAGTGGTATAAGTGGTTTTAGGGAGGAGAGACAAAGAATGTCTGAAAGCATCAGTAAGCAACAAAGAAGCTCCAGACCCAGTGGTAGAAGTTTTATGGAAGTATTGAGAGAGAAGCAGCATCTTCAGGGAAGAGCAATAGAGAAAACTTTGTTTCTTTAGGCAGTGGATTCTCACCTCACATTACCTGGGTGCTTTAAACAAAATTTACTTTTATTGAGTAAAATTTCTTTCCCTTCTCAGCTCTTTAACATACTCAGAAGTTGAGTTTCTGGTGTAGTTGGTTTCCCTTTAAGTACATATTTCCTGAAACATCTCAAACTTAACAGAAAAGTTGCAAGTGCAGCATAAAGAATTTTTTTCCTGAACCATGTAAGAGTAATTTGTCAATATGATTGCTCCATCATCTGAAATATTTTAGTGCATCATTTTTTTCTAAAGAATATTCTTCTGCATAACCCCAGTATACCCATCAAAATCAAGAAATTAACAGACACATTACTGTCATCTTATCCTTAGCCCCATCCAAGTTTTGCTAGTTGTCCCAGTAAAGTCCTTTATAGCAAAATGATCCAGTTCCAAATCATATATTGTAATTAATTGTTATGTCTCTTTAGTCTCCTTCATCCTAGAACAATTCCTCAGTCTTTTCTTGACTTTCATGACCCTGACACTTTTGCGGAGACTACAAACCTACTATTTTTTAGAATGTTCTTCAATTTTCATGGGTTTACAATTTCATCATGATTAGATTCATTTTATGTGTTTTTGACAGGAATATCTCAGAAGTGATGCTTGTTCTTCTTGTTACATCCTGTTAGGTGATACATGGTTTCTATTTGTCCAATTCCTAATAATGTTAACTTGGATCACTTAATTAAAGTGCTCTCTTTCCAGCTTCTGCACTATGATGTTACTCTTTTTCACTTTGCAATTCATGTCTCTTGTTTCTTAAACTTCTGATTTTTTCGTTCGCTTATTTATTTCTATCAGTATGGACTTACGGATTTCTGTTTACTCAATGGATGTTAATCCATTACTGTCATAATTTATTTTGATGCTCACTTTGTCCCAGATATGGCCAGGGGCATTCTCTTTCAGCTAGCTTCTATGCCCTTTTGTTGTGTCCCCACATTCTCTAATCAGTTCCTTACTTTCTAGTATAAAAAGATGGTCCAGATTTGTCTGTGCCCCAGCTTTGGAACCAACCATTTCTGCAAAGCTGTGAATCGTTTTAGCGGAGAATAGTGCTAAAGACTAACATTTGTGGTTGTGCTACTCCCAGACCATTTGAGTGGACAAAGATAGTGAGTACATTGTATACACCTATACATTTACACATACATATGCAAATTTACATGGCTTTATATAAATATATGGTGAAAACCGTAAGTTCATATCAGTACTCTGTTTCAATCCAGTACCATGGGACTCATTCTATATTTGTATCTGCTTTCCATATGTGTACATCCTTTCCCTGATAGGTAAGAAAACTGGCTCCCCTTATCCTTTAATATATTTCCTTATTTGATCAGTCCCCTATATTTGCCAATCTCCTGTCACTGCTTCTTCTCCCACACAGATGGTCTCCTTGAACTCGTTGGGCTTCACCTTATGCAAGGTCACTCCCTTATGTGGACCCCCTCCTTACCCCACTTGATCTCAGTAAGGCCTTGTGCCAGGAACTCCTTTTCCTCACTTCACTTGGATTCCAGTAGTGTGTCAGGCTGCTACTTCTGCCTACTCCCTTCTTCACTCCCACCCCCATATGGAAGTCTTTTTATGCCTTTCGGGTTCCTACACACCCTGTACCAGTCTGCTCCTCTGTAAAGACACTCTCTCCATCTAACTTGGGTTCCAACTCCCCAGCCTGAGGTGCCTTCCCTTTTGGTTACCCTATTCATCCTGCTTGGGCTCCCAATGCCTCGCTGGAAGTCACCCCTGCACTTAGATTGCCTCCTCATCCTGCTCAGGTTCTGACAGTTTACTCTCGGCTGCCCTCCTCACTCCATACAGGCTCTGACATCAGGCCACCACCCCATGTGAATTTCATGTGGGCATTTGAACCCTGCGCTCCCTGGCCTGCAGAGGCTCCCTGCCTTTGACTGACATCCACCAGCTTATGTAGATATCCTCACTACTCCAGTTGGAGTCTTATATCCCATTTTAAGCTCCAAACCCACGTTGGTCTCTAGTTTCTTTTTCTTTCTTTTTTTTTTTTTCTTTTCTTTTTGGTCCCTAGTTTCAATTGTTATTTCTGCAACACAGGGTAATAAGATCATAACAGCAGGTAGGCTGTTGGAGTGAGATCAGTGACCCAGAGATAAAAACCAAACTTCAAATGGTAAGGACGGTAATCCTCCACAAGACTCCCCTCATGTCAGCCATGAGTTTAGTGGTCTGCAAGCTACCCACAGTTGTGAAGAGGTGGCTACAAATTTGAGGGTTCCCATTATTCCCTCATGTTTGATAATTCAGTAGAACAACTCACCAAACTCAGCATAGTGCTGTACTTATTATTACAGCTTTATTATGGCAAAAGGATTCAAATCAGAACCTGTATAGGGTTGATCTGAGAAGTTCCCAGATGTGAAGCTTCCGTTGTTTTCTCCCCGTTAAGCCAGCACGCATTAACTTCCCTCCTCTCGAACATCCAGTATGTGATGATATGCAGAGTATTGCCAACCAGAGAAGCTCACCCAAACTTCAATGTTCAGAATTTTTATTAATATTTCCTTGTGTAGGCATGACTGATTGAATCATTGCCCATGTCACTCAGTCTTTAACTCTTCTCCCCTCTCTGGATTTTGAGGTTACGTCACTAGGCTCAAAGCTCAACTCTCTAATCACATGACTGGTCTTAGTGATGTGGCCAGCCCCCATCCTGAGTCATCTCTTTAGCATAAACTAGGGGCCACCAAGGATTTAGAGGCTACTTCTCAGAAACTGGAGACAAAGGCCAGCCAAATTCTTCATTCCAAGTATTTAGAGCTGAACTCCTAGCAACCAGGACAAAGGCCAACCAAGTTCTTTACTATTCAGCTATGGAAAACTAAATTGCTTTCTTAAATGTGGTATACAGATCAGTTGTTAACCTCTAAAATTTCTACTTTGATATTTCCTCATTTACCTTTCAGATTAAGATGTCATGCAGTAATTTTACAATGGTTATAATGTACTTATTTATTTTCTAATCATAGAAATAAGTAAACTTTCAGAAATGTTCCAATACTGCAGTATAAATTGATAATGACACTGTAGTAATATAATCAAACATATAGTATTTTAAAGTACAAGTATTAATTTGCTTGTCTTATATTTTACTTTTTACCTGTCAATTACATATCTTATCTGTTTTAGGTATGACTTTAGCCTTTCCAGCCTCAGTTCATGATTCTCTAATTTGCAGTAAAACATTTCAAATTTTGTACAAAAATGAAGAGGTTGTTTTAAATGATGTTATGATCTTCAAAGTAAAAATGTTATTGGATGAAAGAAAGGTAAACATCTCTTCATATTAATTTATATAAATATTTTTTGTAATGCCTCAATGTGTTATTTCTAACTTTCTATAAAGATTCAAAAAATATCTCATAGTGTAATTTCTTTTCAGATTGAAGAAACCCTTGAGGAAATGAATTTTCTGTTATCCTTGGATCTACACTTCACAGATGGAGATTATTCGTAAGTAGCTAATCAAACAATTAAAAAACCTTTAGGCACTTATGACTGTTATTTGCTATTATTAGATTACCCATTTTCTTCTTAAAATTCATCCTATTGCTATCTTGTCTTGAACTGCATGTGTTTTCTGGGGAAACTTCATGAAAATGGTTAGGCCAGCTCTATTTTGCCCTTGCCAAATCCATGATCTCCAGATAACAAAACCAGACAAGTTAAAGAAATATGGAACAATTTTTCCTGGCTCCTAGAAATTGCACTGTTAATACCACTACCATGAGGCATTTAAATGTAATTGAACTCTTTTTCACTCTATCACTGGCTAATCTTTCCTGATGGCATCAGTTGTGCTTTCTTTAGGTAGGACTTTGTTGATATTCTGAGAGTTATCAAGACTGATGACACATACTTGACAGTTGTTGTAGTTCATTTCTAGAACCCTTGAGGAAGTTTTAGGATTGGCTACCTCCAACTTGCTCACACACCTGGACATGCAGTCGTATGTTTTAGGGACAAATTTTGCTTGTGTTCATTTAAAACAAGAATCAGAGGTTCACTTAACAATTTTATTTATGCAGGTTTTTTCCCCCATCTCAAATGTAGTTTTAGCAATAATTTTCAAAAATGATATATAAATTCAGACTCCATGTGGGATAAGTAACTAAAAAGTCACATTACTAAAAGGCCTACTTTAGATGTCCTCTTCACTATCATGAGAAAAAAGTTTTTTTATATGGTAGCTACTGTTCCTCTGTAATACTTGTTCATTACAAAGAATTTCATAAGGGTTTATTGGTTTTTTTTTTTTAACCAAGTCAGAATTCTTTAAGTGGAATAAGCTGAAATGAATTGGTAGTTCATTACCTATAGATAGTTACAATGTATGGATGGAATTTTTTTAAGTATAATTGGATGTCATTTTCATGGCATTGTTTCACATTTTTAGTATGTATAAATCTAATGACATACTAAATACCTACAGTAAGATATGTTTTACTTTTTAAAATAAGCAATAGCCTGTTTGTTTTTGAGCAGCACTTAATAAAATTTTGTAGAGTAAAAATAATTTGAAATATCTTTTGGGGTTTATGATAATAGCATGTGACCTATGTTGTACTGCAGTCTCGTAATAACAGTATTCTCTATGGGGTAAAATTTTCTTTAAGATGAGATTAACTCGTGAAGTATCAAAAAGGATTCATTTTATAGGGATATTGGTGAAAAAATAGTTCATATTATGGACTGATAGGAAACAATAGGTGGGATCTGATTATTTTCTCAATTGGTATGTTTCATACTGCTTTCTAATACAAATTTGATGCTTTAAAAATTACTTTAATTCAAAATTTTTAAAAAGTAATTAAGTAAATGGTTTTTATAGTTTCAACTACTCTATAATATATTGGCCTTTACTAAATATTTCATACTTACATGCTAATTGTTCCTTTTTACAGGGCAGATGATCTGAATGCCTTGCAACTAATAAGTAGCCGAACACTGAAGCTGCACTTTAGCCCCCATAGAGGCCTTCATCATCATGTTAATGTTATGTTTGATTATTTCCACCTTTCTGTTGTGTCTGTTACAGTTCATGCATCATTGGTTGCACTACACCAGCCACTAATAAGGTAAATTTGACTAATATTTTTGTATTAAGCCATTCTTACACTGTAGTAAAGAAATACCTGAGACTGAGCAATTTATAAAGAAAAGAGTTTAATTGGGTCATGGTTCTTCAGGCTATACAGGAAGAATGATGCTGGCATCTGCTTAACTTCTGGGGAGGCCTCAGGAAACTTACAATCATGGCAGAAATCAAAAGCGGAGCAGGCATCTCACATGGCTGGAGCAGGAGCACAAGAGTCAGGGGAGTTGCTACATGCTTTTAAATGACTAGATCTCATGAGAACTCACTCACTATCATGAGGACAGTACCAAGAGGAATGGTACTAAACCATTCATGAGAAATCTGTCCCCCTGGTCCAGTCCCCTCCCACCAGGCCCCATTACAACATTGAGGATTACAATTCAACATGAGAGCCTTCTTAATGTAGCGTTTTTTATTTTTATAGTGAAAACATGTAATTTCTAAAGATAACTGAAATAATAAGGACTTTAAAAATTATAATCAAATTCAAGAGTATGGGAACATTGGCTTGATAACTTTTTTATTACAGAAGTATGAAGCCATCTTTGTCAATCCCAAATAAATTAACAAAGAAAAAATACAATCTGGAAATAACCACACAACATTGTTTATTCTGTACCTATGTTTTGTGCAATGTTATACTATAATTACTCTGGAAAAGTATGTGAATTTTTTCTTATTTTTTCTTTGCCTCTTATCCAGACAGACTAATTTTATCTTCTTAACTGTACATTATACAGTAATTCTCGCTTTCCAAGTTATTAACCAATTTTACGAATTTTTACTCAGCCTTTTAAAACTATATCATGTACCATTAGTTCAAAGGTATATAATATCCTGTATCATAATAAATGCATTGAGATAATTATTTTTTTCTGTTCATTTCCATGGGTAGACAGATTTCTTTCGTTAATGTAAAAATACAATGCAAGGTCTTCAGTTTTTACATCATCCTTGTAGTATGGGCAGCAGATGGATGCTTCAAATCAGTAAATTATATGAAAGTCTCCAAATTTATTTGATTTCTAAACTGTCTGCAATTTCCAATGCACATCTGATTCTGACAACTGATATTAGGGAGGATGCTTAAGGGATATGATGGTAAGCTGATTTACCAGAAAACTAAGTAGATCATTTTGCAAAATTACCCTCAGAATTTCTGGAAGCCCAACACAATTTAACATATTGACCACAGGTAATAACCTCCTATGGCATATCTTTACATTGTTTTAAAAACTAATTGAAAGCTTCTTTCATTCTGTTGCTCTCTCATCTCTTACATGTAGATCACCTTGACCTAGTTCCTTTTAGAGCACCAGGCCAGGAAGACATATATTTCACCTGATGACTTGTTTTGCCTTCTTTATTCTATGGAAAGATCTATAACTGGTAGTTTTGCTGTCTTTTTCTTACTTCCTAGGCCTTTGAGAGGTTGTGCTAAGTTATTATAGCTTTTATAACCAGGAAGGTGTTTTTTATTACATACATAATTTTATTATAAGCTTAAAAATTTTTTGGAAGATTTTCTGAAATAGAAAATATGAATGAAATTTTTCTAACAAAGTATGTTTTTTTGAAATATAACTTTTAAGTAACATACAGTATTGCTTTTATATGATTAGGTGTTTGGTTTTTAATGCTAAATGTTTATCTGTTTATAAATATATTACTCTATTTTTCTAAATCTCTTCTTTTTGAAGTTTTAAGAAGAATCTCTAATTAAACTCTTTTAACTCTTTCTTTTTAAGACTTACCAAGATTATCTTCATAAAACTAGCTGTGTTTCTCTCCTGAAAAACGCGCAAACAATTCATAGGAGGTTAGCTTAGGTTATTAATGTTGCTTTTTAAGGCCCTAATTAAACAGAGTAGATATTCACATCACCATCATAGTGAGTTAAATATGTGCTGCTTCTTGCAATGCAGCAATTTTTGCCATAGACTAATAGGAGAAAGGGGCAGCTCATCTCCTAGAGACCATTTACTGGAAGAACAAATTTTTGGCTCAGAATCAGAAGCCAAGAGGATTAACTGTTGGCTCTGGTTAGTGACTAGAAAAGAAAACAATATGCCCGTAACAGCTGAGGTTGCTGTTCTTTACCTAGCTGCCATGGGCCCTTATATCTAACTCTCTCTTGCTGCCAGAACTTCGCTATAAAAGCAGCAGCATCTTTACCAGCCTTTCTGTACCTATGAATGAAAGGTCGGAAAAGGAAAGCAAGGAAAGGGGAAAGGGAAGCTTTTTGCTGGTGGTGTGCTGGTAAAGGGGTTGTATCTGAGGGTAACATTTCCTACTCTATATTCTTCAACAGGTTTTTCCTGAAGTTTTATTATTGGTGGGGTTTTTTTAATCCTCCAAAAATTGAAAATTTTTAAATTTATAACATCTTTTAAATTTTTATTTTTATTTAAAACAATTTTTATGGTCAACCCAATCTACAGACATTATATCAGTTACTTAAAGTAAGTGGCTTAGAATTTCTTTCTTTGCTTGGTTTTTATTTGAACTATTTCTTATATTTGAATTTTTTAAGTACAACTTTTATAACAGTTCTGAAAAACACGTTATAGCAAGTGGAATTTACCACTTATTTGAGACTCCCTTCTTTGCTGGGATATAGACATTTTACTTTTGCAAAGCAAATGGATTTTACAAACAAAACCTGCACTCTGCTTATGGCAACACTGTTTTTCTTTTATGTGTTTTCCCTTTTGCCAAACTGTCAAACAGTTCAAATGCTTTGTCCTACTTTATCTCAAATATAGTTGTGTGTGACTTTTCAACATTCTAACAGAAATATGCTTCTTCCTCTATGGAATATAAATGTTAATACTAACAGAAGTAATTCATATAATATGTGATTGATGGTGCCTTGAAGCTGGAGGCTGGAGGATTGCTTGAGACCAGGAGTTTGAGACCAGCCTGAGCAACGTAGCAAGACTTCACCTCTACAAAAAATAAAAATTAGCCAAGCATGGTGGCACATGATTGTAGTTCCAGCTGCTAGAGACTTGAATAATAAAAATTATTTTAATAGAGCTCATAGCCTTTTAGTAAAGAGAATAAAGGGAAAGAAACTTATTTTTGAGAAATAGAGTCATCAGGTAGATTTAGTAATTTTTGTGTTTCTACATTTACATGGGAGCTCTTTATTTCTGTAAATAGCATTCATATTTGATTAAGTGTTAACATTGTAAATTTGGTAACCAGTTCCGACTTTAGGATTTCCAAATTCAAGCTTGGCTTTCATTTGTTGTTTAGCCACTCTAGATCCCACCATGTTTTGTCTTTGATGTTCTTTTAGACTTCCAAAAGTCTAGTTATAGCAAGCAATGTCAAACATCTAGCCCTAGTTTTTTAATATTCATTTTGTTTTTTCATGATTATTCAAATTATTTTTTTACAATTACTTTAGGAATACTTTAGAACTCATAAACTTGCAAAACCCTTGCTCTTCTATTCCTATAAGATTTTCCTTTGTAA
>NW_012109685.1:544403-545862 GCF_000951045.1 Mandrillus leucophaeus | reverse complement strand
GAGACCTATCCTACGGTTCAAATCATTCTCTTCATTCTTATATTGCTAGCTACCAGCTTTGCCATAGTTTTTCTATACTAAAACTACAGTGTGTGTGCGCTTCACTTTACTTCTCTCTCAATTCCATCTTTTTCTACCTTGATAATCACTTTTTGCAGTTTAAAAATGTTTTTCAGAATGCTAAAAAATAGCTTCTTCATGCTAAATTTGAAACAAGTCTTTTAAAAAAAACATGTCAATATACTGTTCCTCTTAAAATATAACCCAAAAACATGCTAGAAAGCAAATGTAATTATCTGCAGAATCATAGGAAGGTGAATTAAATCCATACTTCCAAATATTTTACAGTCTAATCAGATTGTAGGTACTTAGGGCATTTTTGTTTACATTTGATTTTATAATAGTTATCTCAGATCTCAAATTCCTTTCATATTGTTTTAGGGAATAACAACATTACTTACTTTTTTAACATTTTAAAAATCATTTAAATTGCTTAAAAAAATCAAGCTTCAGGTTGTATCCAAAAGCGTAGTACCTGTATATATTTGTAGTACATAATAAAAAATCATATTGCCTTGATTTTGTATACCATTTGTAGTTTGCAAAATGCTTTTACATGTATTATTTCACAGAAGATAAATTATTGGGATTGGCAAAATAAGTTCTTATTCAGACTTTTTATGTCAGCTTTATTAGCTTTTATTTTCAAATATTGGCTAATAGCTTATAGAAATATATTTTAATCTTTTTAGAATATATTGTTTTATAATTATGTTTTTTAATAAATCATAAATTGCCTTTTAAAATGTACAGAATCAGTATTCTTTCTTTATTCCTTTGTTCCTCAAGGATTTCAGTCTTTTGACAATACTAGTGCACTCCCTAAAGTAGTCACTGTTACTGAACATAGTTCTTAGGTTTGAGACTAATCAGACTACTTAAAAAATTGTGTTGTATTACACAGGAATTGCAAGAAAGTGTAAGAATTTCTACCCCACTTAAATTCAGCTGTAAGAAAATGCTGGCTATTGTGCCACTAACAGCAACTATTCCAGTTTAATTAATTGATTAAGTCCATTATTCAGTCAGTTCAGCTCACACTTTCTTGACTAGACATAGATATCACTAAATTGACTGTTTAGAATTCTTGATTCAGTAATCCTAATGGTTTCATAAATAAGCAATAGGAAAATACATTTGTTCTTTTTTGACCATGTATTCATTCTCAAAACAAAAATGGTAGTATGGAAAAGATAATCTTCTGATCATTATTCTCTGAAACAGTCTCTATTTTCCTTGCTACTTTATGTTCTTAGAATTCCTGTTTCCCTTAGGAAAATTCTATAGACAGCTACTACCTCAACTGTAAATTTTTAAAAATGTTCTCTTTTGAAAATGAAAGAATCAGCTGGGCGCGGTGGCTCACGCCTGTAATCCCAGCACTTTGGGAGGCCGAGGC
>NW_012109685.1:538366-540088 GCF_000951045.1 Mandrillus leucophaeus | reverse complement strand
AAGTCTAGTTATAGCAAGCAATGTCAAACATCTAGCCCTAGTTTTTTAATATTCATTTTGTTTTTTCATGATTATTCAAATTATTTTTTTACAATTACTTTAGGAATACTTTAGAACTCATAAACTTGCAAAACCCTTGCTCTTCTATTCCTATAAGATTTTCCTTTGTAAGTATTTAACTTACATTCAAATAGACTCTTATGACAGTAATAATATAATACTTCTTCCTCCAGCTTTCCTCGCCCTGTGAAGACAACTTGGTTAAATAGAAATGCACCAGCACAAAACAAAGATTCCGTGATTCCTTCTCTTGAAAGTGTGGTCTTTGGTATTAACTACACAAAACAGTTATCACCAGATGTAAGAACTGAATATGTTTATAAATCTTTTCCGTATTTTAAAAGAAGTGTTTTTAACTATTTTATTTATGAATGATGTTTTCCTTTTTTTAATTATTTGAGCTCAGCAACTTATAGATCTAATTAAATGTGATCTTAAAATATTGTTTGGTTCTAATTGTCTATTATGAAAACGTGATACTTCAAAATGTTACCAGATTTAGTGGATAGACGTCTTTGACAGCCTGTGCCCTTTAACTTGTTACTATTACGCCTTGGTCCTTTAACAGAACTGGTAGAAGTATTCCAAAGGAGTCTTTAAAGAATAATTGCCAGAGCCGAGACCCAGGGTAGAGTAGCGCAGGCCAGGCGTGGTGGCTCACACCTGTAATCCCAACACTTTGGGAGGCTTAGCCTGGAGGATTGCTTGAGGCCAAGAGTTTGATGCCAGCCTGAGCAACATAGCAAGACCCCACCTCTACAAAAAATAATGGAAAATAATGGTGGCACGTGCTTGTAGTCCCAACTGCTAGGGAGCCTGAGGCAGGTGAATCGCTTGCGCACAGAAGGTTGAGGCTGCAGTAAGCTGCAGTCGTGTCACTTCACTCGAGCCTGGGTGACAAACTGAGACCCTGTATCTAAAAAAAAGAAATTAAAAAAAGAAAGAGTAATGGAAGTACAGCTATTATTATAAAAGAAAAGGGGACACACTATAAAAGCTGAGTGTGCTTCAGTCTAAATGTAATATAAATAACATGCTATCAAAAATAATAATTTAATCTACTTGTTATAAAAATCCACTGTAACTGAAATTACTAGGGCCACATTTCATGCTTAAATTTATTGTTTGAACAACTCTCAAATATTACCAAATTTTTTATATGTATTAGAATAAATTTAGTTGACAGATGGTTAAGTATTTTTTCTTTATTTTTGCAAGTTTCAAATATAACATTTTGTATTACTGACAGTCTGTATCCTACATCTGTTTCTTGTTTAGGGTTGTAGCTTCATCATTGCAGACTCCTTCCTACATCATGCCTATCGTTTTCATTATACACTTTGTGCCACTTTGCTGCTAGCCTTCAAGGGATTGCACAGCTACTTCATTACGGTAACAGAAGAGATTCCCTCTTGTCAGAAACTAGAACTGGGTATGTTAAAAGTAGCGAGACCTATCCTACGGTTCAAATCATTCTCTTCATTCTTATATTGCTAGCTACCAGCTTTGCCATAGTTTTTCTATACTAAAACTACAGTGTGTGTGCGCTTCACTTTACTTCTCTCTCAATTCCATCTTTTTCTACCTTGATAATCACTTTTTGCAGTTTAAAAATGTTTTTCAGAATGCTAAAAAATAGCTTCTTCATGCTAAATTTGAAAC
>NW_012109685.1:533282-536871 GCF_000951045.1 Mandrillus leucophaeus | reverse complement strand
AAAAAAAAAAAAAAAGAAAATGAATCATTTATAGAATAGAGCTAATTTAGGCTGTCACTTATCCTTAATGGAAAATTATGTTTCAAATATCTTTAGTGGTGGTTTGGAAATCAAAAACATTTTTGTAGAAGAATTATATTACAAATTTTAGTTAGATTTAATGACCAGACCACAAAACTATTATACTACCATATTAATGAAGGACAATATCATGTCCCTGAAAAATAGTGTTATGAAAAGTAGTGATGTAAAGCTTAAAATCCATGTGTAATGTCATTTCTACAAAAAAAAAAAATAAATGTTAATAGTTTTGATGTGGAATGCTACAGTAGATTCAAGAAGGCATTATCTTATGTTCAAGAGTGCACATATGGAACCATTTCTGTCACTTACTTACTTTGGGCCTACAAACACAAAGTGGTTTCCATTCACATGGTAAGGAGATTGAAGGGAATCAGATATGGTACATGTGCCAGGAATCAAAGGTGAGATTATCCAAAAGACAAAGGGTGTAAAGGATCTCTAGGAACAATACTTCTTAACGGTGTACTTCCCTTGGGCTTTTAATGAACACCTCCTGTGTCAGTTACTGTGCTAGGTGCTGAGGAAAGAATAGGTCCCTGCCTTTAAAGAACTTTGACTTCTCCTCTTCCCTCTTCTCTCACAGCAACAGTAGTAAGAAATCAGCTTAGCATTGGGATGGGAAGGAGAAATTCACCCAGCAAAATGGGGCTTCTTGGGGTTTTAATATATGAGATGGGCTTATAAATACCTGTATAAGGAAGATGTCCATCTGCATATAATATTAAAGTAGATTTAACATGTAATATTTACAAATGAAAAACATATGAACCACATTTTAACTTAGAAAAAAATCCTCTTTAAAAGGAAGTATGTTTATTGGTAAAATTTATAATTAGTAATTAAATAAAAATGTTTCTTCCTTTAAAGGCAAATATTTATTTCAAATAGCTTAGACCAGCAGTCCCCAACCTTTTTGGCACCAGGGACCAGTTTCCTGGAAGACAATTTTTCCACGGATTGGGGGAAGGGATTGTTTCGGGATGAAACTATTCCACCTCAGATCATGAGGCATTAGTTCAATTCTCATAAGGAACATGCAACCTAGATTCCTTACATGCACAGTTCGCAATAGCGTTCATGCTCCTATGAGAATCTAATGCCGCTGCAGAGCTTAGGAAGTAGTGCTTGCTCGCCTGCCGCTTACCTCCTGCTGTGCAGCCTGGTTCCTAACAGGCCACAAACGAGTACCAGTCCACAGCCTGGGTGTTGGGGAGCCCTGACTTAGACGGTGTTAGCAATTATTATTAATTTATCAGTCTAACTTCAGCATGATCATGCATTCATAAGATTTTCAACTTTTTTCTGGTGAGGATGGCTTTTATGTCATGTATGTTACTTTGGGCTTAGAGATGTAATATAGGAAGTATCATAATAAAGTGCCCTTATATTTAATTTCAGAAGTTAATTACAAAATGATTGTCAACTTTATTCCAAATTATTTGCTTAAAATATTTTATCAGAAAATAAAATTCTAAAGCAAACCCAGACTTCAGTTTTAAATAAGTATATGATAGAAATAAAATTACTAGTACCTTACACATAGATTTACTTAAAACATTTCTTGAATGAATGAATGAAATAGCACAATACAGTTTTCATTGTTACTTGAAAAAGTGTAGGCATCAACGTAAAGCTTAACAGTTTTCTATGGATTTTTAAAATCAAGATTCATCTTCAATAAATATTGGTAATATATTGTGTTGTTCTTAAACTTTACGGTTTATATTTTCCTTTCTCTTTATTGTGAATTTTAGTTTATTCTTGACTGCATCTTGTAAGAAAACATCTAAAAATACTATTAACTATTAAAAATAAGAGTATTTGTTACATATTCTAAACTATCGATGTCTTTTATTTTTATTCTAGCAAAATAAAATTGTGAACACTAATATAGTTCTATAATGTACTGTTGACCAAACACCACTATATTCACCAGTTTTAATAAGTGGATACAGAGTAGTTCTTGATTAAAGAATATTTCCCTTTTTACCACTTTCATTGAGTTTTCAAATAAGCATATATTTAAACTTATTAAACTTTACTATGCTTTGAAAACTTTTCTAAAATATGTTCCCTCTTTTAAAATAATGCTTGAGTTCCTTTCTGCTTTTTTGCCTTTCTCTTTTCTCCTAGATGAATGATGTACATTTTCTGATGACATATAATTAAATATTGGTTTGGTGCAAGGAGCTCTTACTGAACATGAGAGTCAGGAGTTCTGGAATTAGGTTTGGGCAAGTCACATAGCCTATCTGAACCCCAGTATCTACACTTGTAACAGCAGGGAGTTAACTCTGAGATCCCTGCCAACCTAAAATTGTGAGTCTAATAAATTAAAACATATTGGATTATGAAATGTTGAGCGACACATGCATTTAAATTAAAAAACCAAAAATATATACTCGAATGTACATCATTTGTAATTTTGATAAGCTAATTAACTAACTGCACTATCAGATAAACACTAAGTCTATTATTAACAAGCTGGAAAATTCTAGTAAGTTTTGTTATAAAAGGAGTATAGTAACTAGTGCTGTGTGCAATCCTTATGACTAGCCAAGGCCAACATGCAGCTCCTATATGAGCGTCTTCTCAGAAGAAAACAGCCACGAACACAGAAAGACAACCATCTAGGTACGTTTACAAATAGCTTAAGTAAATGATCCCTTTTAATTAATTAATTAGTATGAAATTTTGCTTTAAATTAGCATCAGATTTCATAAATATATATTTAATATTATAGTATGTTTCCACCATTCTGAAGAACTTACCTTTAAAATCAGTTTGGTTTGTAGATAAATTTTGGTTAATTTCCTAATTTGTAATATTGAAGTTTTTACTTAAGTCTGGAAATGGTAAATGCAAAACTCTCTGGCTTTTTTCATGTGTTTTTTAAAGTTTCTATGAAGAGTACTTTTTCAAAACCATGATTATTACTACAATTTGTTGGTTTAATGACATTGCCTTAAATTTGCTGTTATTTTATCTTTGGCTAGGCCTAGTGATAATGAAATGTGTTTTAAAACGAAACCAGGCAGGGTATGGTGACTCACTCCTGTAATCCCAGCAGTTCGGGAGGCCGAGGTGGGCGGATCACGTGAGGTCAGAAGTTCGAGACTAGCCTGACCAACGTGATGAAACCCCACCTCTACTAAAAATACAAAATTAGCCAGGTTTGGTGGCGCATGTCTGTAATCCCAACTACTCGGAGGCTGAGGCCGGAGAATTGCTTAAACCTGGGCAGTAGAGGTTGCAGTGAGCCGAGATTGTGCCATTTCACTCCAGCCTGGGCCACAAAACCAAAACTCCACCTCAAAAAATACTAAACCTAGTTTTCTGCACTGCAGAAATAGAAACGAGATGGGAGGCTGAGGCAGGAGAATTGCTTGAACCCGGAAGTTGAAGGTTGCAGTGAGCCAAGATCATGCTCCTGCACTCCAGCCTGAGCAACAGAGTGAGACTCAATCTCAAAAAAAAAAAAAAGGCCGGGCACGGTGGCTCAAGC
>NW_012109685.1:524448-532957 GCF_000951045.1 Mandrillus leucophaeus | reverse complement strand
TTTTTTTTTTCAGTCAATTTTCATTTATTTTTTGTTATTCTACATTTAAAAAGCAAAGTAACATCAAATCACCACTATCTGGATATGTTGTACATGGTAAAGGAAATGTTCTGATCTCATTATTTTATTATACATTTTCATATATAAGTTAGACTTTTCTTGAATAGCAATAATAATTTATTATCTATAAGTATATTAAAAGTTTTCACTTTGTGTTCAATAAACCATCACAATTACTTTTTAAGAAGATTGTGAAAAGCTGTAGGAATCAAAGAGTGAAATAAAATCAGTATTTATTTCTCAATTTTCAGAGGTGTGAACTGAAGGAAGTTAAAAAGCCAAAATCTTTCTCAACATTTCTCAGGTGAAAACTAACTCAGAAATATTTGAGTTATGTTAATTTTCACTAAGACTGTTAAGAGAAACTGATTTTTCTGGTCAGGAAGGAAAAAGAATAGTTGAAAATTTATTGTCACTCTTTTTGGAACATAGTATTATATTCTCATATAAAGTTACTGTAAAATTAAAGAATGCATAGTATGAAATTATGGCCATTTATGACATTTTAGCATTTTTTAAGCAATTCAAATATACTTCTAATTTAAACTATTTTATTGCCAGCCTATCAGTTTACATGTGAGCATTCTAAATAATTTTATAGAATGCAGTTTAATGTAAAAAGATCTATTTAAAAAAAAATGGGCCAGATCTTGGTTGGGTAGAAAAATACTTGATTCAAAACTAAAACACTTTTGTTGAGATATCTTTTATCCTTAAACCTAACATCATATTGCCATTGTCTGAGCTGTGTTATAAATATTTGTTGAATGAATGGATAGATTTAGAAAATAAATAATAGATACATGTACCCTTTGGCCTAGTATCCCCACTTCTGTTCACCTGTATCATAGAAATAACATACTAGCTAGTATGTAAAGATATAGCTACAAGCATGTTTATTTCAGTATTGTTCTTAGCGGCAAAACAGTATAAACAAAGATCAATGCCCATTATTTGGACAAAGAGTGGAATACAGAATAAATCATGATGCACCTACATCAAAGAATATTGTGTAGTCATCTTAAAACATGCTTTAGTGCTAGGTACCAGAATACTGTGGGGTAATGCTGAGAGGAAAAAAGCAAGATGCAAAAAAGTGTGCAAAATACAATCCTATTTTTACGAAACAGTGACTCCAAAACTCATATGTGTATATGTATATTATATTTGAAAAATATGGGAGGATATGCTCTAGACTGTAACCTTGGATTAGTAATAGGAGCCAAGCCCCCCCCAAAATATATTATGATAATCACATCTATATATTTCTGTAGAATTGTATAAATGGGTATATACAGTATACCCTTGAATAACACCGGAATTGGGGCACTGACCCCTGTACAGTTAAAAATATTCCTGTAACTTTTGACTCCTCCAATACTTACCAACTAATGACCTACTGTTCACTGAAAGCCTTACTGATAACGCAAACAGTTGATTAATACATAAAAAGACTAGTATCTACATGTTTTTATGCAATCATGACATATTCATCTTTCTTAATTTTTTCAGTATTTCTAGGCTACATAGTTTATAAGTTTCATATTCTTTCCAAAATATTTATTGAAAAATACTTGTGTATAAGTGCATCTGCATAGATCAAACCTGTGTTGCTCAAGGGTCTGTTATATATGTCACTTTAAAAAGAAAAAATAATTGAAATAGGATTTTAAACTCCCTTAAAAATCTAAGTGATTTTGAAATTATTTTCAGGACTAAGATTTTAAAGTTAAATTATGCTTTTAAACATTCTTTAAGATATTGTTTGCATTGAAGTAGCTCTCACTAGTTATAATGCAAACATACCCATTTATGCAATTAGGTTCTTCTATGTAAACATTAGAAAAATGTGTCAGAACTCTCAAAACCTTATTTCAAATTTTTAAAACTCAGAGGGTAGAATATGTAATTTCTAAGACTAATTTTCCTGATTTTTTTCTATCACAGGAAAAGATCATGAGTAATGTGAAAACAGATGTTGGCCTATGGGAGTGGTGGTTTTAATGCAGATAAGCCACTGGTTTATCTGACAGTGAAATGATTTGTGAAATCATAGCAAATTTCTTTAGTTACCAACAAGTTGGCCAAATTAGTGATCTATTTTTTGGTATATATCAATATCTAAATACAATTTTACTTGTATATTTTGTGAGTTATGAAATATATGTGTTCCATTGATTTTTAGTTAACAACAGAGTATGTGTTGTTCACATTATGTTACCAGGAGGGGTGCAGTGTCCTTGGTTCTTGTTGAAGGAAGAATTCAGCCAAGAGACACACAGCAAGGGTTATGTAGCAGAATTTATTTAAAGAGACAGTAGTGCACTCTGAAAGATAAAGCAGAGCAAGCTTCTGGAGAGAGTGAGCCAGCAGCAGCCAGTGCTGGGGGACTGTATGAAGAATACATGATTATTCATGAAAGGGCATGAGGAGGTGTCACTTGCAATCATGTTTTAGGCAATCCCCTTGGGCATACACGCTCTGTAGTTGTACATGCTAGTACACATGTTGCTTGTCTTGTTAGCATATAAAATCTCCACCTCGGGGTGTGTTTTTTACTATTGTAATGAGCAAAAGACTATTCTAGGGTGAGTTATTGGAGGAGTGCACATGCTTCAGGGTCGCAGGAGCCCAACCACAAGGCGAGGTATAGCCTATATAGCCATCGTCCTTTTTACTGTCAGTGGGCAGCATCTCCAGGACTTCTTTGCCCAGAGGCTCCCCTGGCTGCTCATATCTGGCTGTCTCCCTACTCTTAATAATTATACTGTGGTTGTGTTTTACCATACAATTGTGATTGCTTTTTTTTAACAAATTTAAATGTTTATCATTTTTATCATGTAGTAAACATTAAGTCTGTCTTACAAATTAGTCAGCTGATGAGTGAATTCAGGGATGTTACAGAATGTGTTCTTGCCTTTATGTGAGAAGGATCAATTAAACTCTTTCACAACAAGATTATGGGAATTTTGTATGGTTATAACTATGCTGTTACAGTTCTTTTAAAAGACCTGTTTGATTTCTACTTAAAAATTATGTGTATGTAAAGATATTTCAGACCTTAGTGTAATTCCTCCCTGCCAAAAATAAATAATTAATAAATCTTTATATTTTTTTAGTTTCTGTTTTTCCAGGTAACTATTACCATTTTAATTGTAAATCTGTGTACCTCTTTATAGATGATTATAGCATATATTAAGTAAATCAGAGTTGTATGGCAAATATTTGCCTCAGTTTAAGAATATTTTATAGAAAAATAAATGTATTAGGAACTAACTTTATTAAAGGATCTTGATATTCATTTTTATTAAATAGCCTACACCCCAGGTATATTTTAAATGTTTCAGTTATAAAAATTGATTTTACTTGAGCATTTTAGGAATAGCTTTTGTAAAAAACGAGAAAGCAAGGCATGTGTATGTATAACACAAAATACTAAACCATACTGGAAATTATAAAATATGAAGTACAGTAAAATCTAATTATATAGTTACTCTTTTCTGTAACACAGTTGTGCAAGTTACTTAATGTATATAGTTAAGTTTCCTTGACAGTGTTAACTCTTGTGAAAACTGAAAAATGATATTTATCAGAATGTAGAATTTAATAATCACGTTACCTATATAATTAATATGTTTATGAAAATATGTTACCTTGAAATTTAATTCATTGAATGTAGTCCAGATACGTCTTAATTTTCAGTTTTTATGGGAATTTTATTTATATAAATTAAATATCTAACATTGAAATATTTCCTCTACTCTTTACTCCTTCCAGAGGAAATGGATGTAGAAGCTCGACTTACTGAACTATGTGAAGAAGTTAAGGTACTTGGATTTTTTTGATTCACATCATCAAGTTATTTGAGTGGTTTCTGTTTCCTATTCTAGATATTTTGTCTATGAAAACTTGAAGTATTTATAGTTCCTAAAATGCGAAGATAAAGTGGCTGATCATTGTAGAACCATTGTAGAACCAACTTAGTTGGTCAAAATTCATTTGGCTTCAGCATAAAGTTAACTTACCTTTTAAAAAGTATGTTACTCTTCATATAAATGAAATAACAAAGATAATTAACTGATCAAGCTGTACATTTTCTTCTGTTCACTCAAATAATTTCTGGACACGTTTTTAAAACATCACTTGTACAAGTTTATAAAATGATACTGTTTAAAAATGAAAATTTGTTTTATTTCAGTAGATCAATTTGCTTCTCATATCATTTTTTCAGTTCACTCTTGCAATTAAATTGATACATTTGCCTTTCTTTTTCTGAGAAACTAAATGTTTTTAACTAAATGCATGTTTCACTATGCATTCACTCTTGGTCAGCTACGTTAATGGAAGAAATCAGAGGCGTGAATCAAAGGAAAATATGTATTTGGTTTGGATATACTTTTGTATGTAAATTTGAATGAGGACTAGACCCATTCAAAAAGGTATTCTAAGAAAATTATGCATATGCAGGATACATAAGTTTTGTATACTGTCCTAGAGGTTTTCTCTGCAGTTCAAGTAAGGTAAATATTTTCTTTAAAAAAGTCACTAATGTTCTTATGATAATTGCTCAAAAGAACATTAAACAATCTTAAGATGTGTGCGGTTAATATGAAAACATCTGCAGTGTTTCACTGAGCTATTAAAGAAATTTTGAATAAATATACATATGATACTCCTGTAGATAATCACTAAAATATATCAGTTTTACTCCAGTCAATCATTTTAATGAGTCCAAACCAAAATCCCACTGGAAATTTAAACCTGTTTTTAAAATCTTTTCAAGAAATGTAAAGATGGCTAAGAAAAACTTTTTAAAAAATAATGTAATTTTAAAATAATACAAATGAAGAAAGACTTGCTCAACTGGATACTAAAATATATGTAAAATAACAGTAATGAAAAGAAATAAGGTAGGATTTCTCTAAAAGAATAAAAAGACAAGTCAGTGGAATTAAACAGCACTAAAATAGTCACTATTATGTTTAATAACTAAGTGTATGATAAAATATCAGTAATGTCAGGGTCTATAACTATTGTGGTAAAGTTAACGTCATGCCATGCTATAGCAACAGTTCTAAATGGACTAAAGAGTTAAGTGTCCAAAGAAATTAGGAAGAAAAAAATTACATACATATGTAAATATAAACAATCTGATCTTGGGATATGAAATGACTCCCTCAGACAATTTTTAAAAAGGTTTTTTAAAGACCAATAAAAACCTAAGGGACAAAATAAGACATTGATGATTTGAAATTTCTTTGTAACAAAATATACTATAAATTTGAAAGCAAAGAATAGACTGGAAGAGAATATTTGCAATATTTAAAGCAGGCTAATGGTCAGTGCTCACTATATATAACATGCTCTCAAGTATCAATTTTAAAACAACACCCTTGTTAAAAAAAAAAAAAAAAGGATACAATGAGGCAGTGTACAAATGAGTCCTTAGCAGAATAATTTAGCTCCTAAAATGATACTCCTTCTTACTGGAAACCAGGGGAATGCAAATTCTAATAGGTTATTTTTTTTGCCTATGAAATTTGCAAGAATGAAAGTGACTACTGATCTTCATTTTTTGCAAGAGTGTAGTGAAACTAGTATCTGCATACCCTGTTGGTGATGGTATAAACTGGCACAGTATTTTTTAACATTAGTCCATTGATGTATTTTAAAAACACTTACATGTTGCACAATTATTAAATCTGCACAGCAGTTTTTATTTAATAATCTGTTCTACAAAAATATAAATGTGCACAAATATAAGAAATTACATCATTAATTATTATCAATTCTGATGTAGCCATTTAAAAGCATTAGGTGGATCTCTATGAAATTGTCATGAATTATTTAATTCAGAAAATATTTATTAATTCATGATGCTAGATACTGTTTTCATGCTGAAAACTCTTCAAGATATATTAATTAAAAAAAAGAAAAATATGAATAATATGATTTTGTATTGTACGTTAAAAGGACTAAAAAGCTGTTTGTGTATTTTATTGTGTTTATGTGATTATATATGAAATATTTGAAAGGATATATATATTCCAAGCTTTTAACAGTAATACAGAAAAAAAGTGGCATGGAGAGTAAAGTTTGTAAATGGGAATTTTTATTCTTTATATGCATCTATATTAAATGTTTAAAAATAATACATATGTATCCATGTATTGCTAATTAATTTTTTAGATATACATATTTAAATTTCAGTATGTAAATGGATGTCGTAAACTTTAACATCAACAACCTATAACATAATGTGTCTTGAGACGTGGTGAGATACAAATTCTCATACCTTGTATATCTTTTTCAGGGATTAGATTGGCAGTATGTATCCACAGCCAGAAAAATATCTCTTCTTAGTGTATACCAAAAGCTAAACAGAGGTTCATGTGAAGATTCATAATATTGTAAAATTGTTTAATAAATGCCCAGTGGTAGAATGGTTAAACAAATTACGGGATACTTGTAATCTAAGTTATACAGCCTTAAAAATGATGTTTTTGGCCAGGTGCAGTGGCTCACACCTGTAATCCAGGGAAGCCAAGGCGAGCGGATCACCTGAGGTCAAGAGTTGGAGACCAGTCTGGCCAACATGGCAAAACCCCATCTCTACTAAAAATACAAAAATTAACTGGGTGTGGTGGTGGGCATCTATAATCCCAGCTACTTGGGAGGCTGAGGCAGGGAGAATCGCTTGAACCCAGGAGGCAAAGGTTGCAGTGAACCAAGAGCATTCCATTACACTCCAGTCTGGCCAACAGAGTGAGACTCTGCCTCAAAAATAAAATAAAATAAAATAAAAAGATGTTTTTAACAAATGTTTGATGAAGTGGAAAAATGTTCATACTGTATTATATTCAGTGAAAATTGTATGAAACTATATATTATTTTAGCTTTTGCTTTATGTATATAATTGAAAAAAACTTGAAGCCTGTACACTAAAATGAACTTTTTTCATCTTTTTTTGCTTTCTCATATTTTCTAAGTAAAGCAGCATTTTGCAATCAAACAAGCAGTGAATGTTATGGGAAAATATATATATATAAGATAATGTGATTTGAGAAAAACGCAAATGTAGCCAGACACAGTGGCACACACCTGTAGTCCCACCTACTCAGGAGACAGGTGGGAGTACTGCCTGAGTGCAGGAGTTGAGACTGTATTCATACCTTTGAATAGCCACTGCACTCCAGCCTGGGCCATGTAATGAGACCCTGTCTCAAGTTTAAAAAAAGAAAAGAAAAATATACAAATGTAAAGTCTTATTCCTACATTTATATATATAAAAGATCATGCCAAACTTAATTCTGATTTCCTTTGTTAATATAAAAAATTGTATTATTATTTATTTTGGTATTTATTACAAGAGATTTATGAAAACCAGAGAAATAATTTATCTATGCTTCAGGGATGCTTTTCCAACAATGAGAGTACTAAAGTTTTTCAGAACTGCAGTATCATGATCCCTAGGGAATAAAATTAATAAGTACTAGGTATCTAGATAACCTTACTCTCAGGAAAAATAAAAAGAGAGTTGTGTACTTTATTTATTTATTTATTTATTTATTTATTTATTTATTTATTTGCCTGGGTTAAAGGCCAGAAAATTGTTTCTACTTTTGTATAGACCGTGCTAAGTGAAGTGTTTCATATCTTATACAATGCTATTTAATTACTCTCAGTTACTTATCCAACTCTTCTTTTTCTAAACTCCATTAAAACTCTCCTTGGGGACAATAATACTGCAAGTTTCAGCTTATATTTTAAAGTCCATGTTCTTAAAAGAGACACGAAAAACTTGTTAGCTTCATTTGTGCTACGTTTGTAAAACCATCTCGGGAAAAAACACAGCAGGAAATTCATCATATGTTGATGAATCTTTATTCATTATATCTTGACTCTTAGCTTCCATTCCAGCTTCTGGTATTTATAAACCTTTTCCATAAATTATGGGAGCTCTTTTTCATAGAAATGTAAACATTTTCCATAAATTCTGTAAACATACAAATGTTTTTTATAAATTCTGGAAGTTTTTTTTAATCTGAAAACTATAACTTCTCATTCACTTATTTATTCACTCAGTAAATATTTATTGAGTTACTACTATGTACGAGTAACTAGAGTCACAAAAGTGAATAGGACATGATCATAATTCCTCCTCTTCTTACTAATTTTGTTTAATTTTTGTTTAGCGTCTTCTCTGAGTTAGGCAAGGTAAATGGAAGTGTGATTTGAGTAGGGGAAGAAAAGCCTGCTGAACTGCAGACTTTAAAAAGAAATAAAAATAAACTGAGAGTAGCAGTATCATATGTGATAAGCAGCCTTTGGGGATACACACACACATACACACACACAGAAATTTATTTTTATTTTATTTTGTTTTAATTATACTTTTAAGTTCTGGGATACATGTGCAGAAAGTGCAGGCTCGTTACATAGGTATACA
>NW_012109685.1:522111-524398 GCF_000951045.1 Mandrillus leucophaeus | reverse complement strand
TTTATTTATTTATTTATTTATTTATTTATTTATTTGCCTGGGTTAAAGGCCAGAAAATTGTTTCTACTTTTGTATAGACCGTGCTAAGTGAAGTGTTTCATATCTTATACAATGCTATTTAATTACTCTCAGTTACTTATCCAACTCTTCTTTTTCTAAACTCCATTAAAACTCTCCTTGGGGACAATAATACTGCAAGTTTCAGCTTATATTTTAAAGTCCATGTTCTTAAAAGAGACACGAAAAACTTGTTAGCTTCATTTGTGCTACGTTTGTAAAACCATCTCGGGAAAAAACACAGCAGGAAATTCATCATATGTTGATGAATCTTTATTCATTATATCTTGACTCTTAGCTTCCATTCCAGCTTCTGGTATTTATAAACCTTTTCCATAAATTATGGGAGCTCTTTTTCATAGAAATGTAAACATTTTCCATAAATTCTGTAAACATACAAATGTTTTTTATAAATTCTGGAAGTTTTTTTTAATCTGAAAACTATAACTTCTCATTCACTTATTTATTCACTCAGTAAATATTTATTGAGTTACTACTATGTACGAGTAACTAGAGTCACAAAAGTGAATAGGACATGATCATAATTCCTCCTCTTCTTACTAATTTTGTTTAATTTTTGTTTAGCGTCTTCTCTGAGTTAGGCAAGGTAAATGGAAGTGTGATTTGAGTAGGGGAAGAAAAGCCTGCTGAACTGCAGACTTTAAAAAGAAATAAAAATAAACTGAGAGTAGCAGTATCATATGTGATAAGCAGCCTTTGGGGATACACACACACATACACACACACAGAAATTTATTTTTATTTTATTTTGTTTTAATTATACTTTTAAGTTCTGGGATACATGTGCAGAAAGTGCAGGCTCGTTACATAGGTATACATGTGCCATGGTGGTTTGCACACCCATCAACCTGACATCTACATTAGATATTTTTCCTAATGCTATCTTTCCCCTAGCCCCTCACTCCCTGACAGGCCCTGGTGTATGATGTTCCCCGCCCTGTGTCCATGTGTTCTCATTGTACAACTCCCACTTATGAGTGAGAACATGTGGTGTTTGGTTTTCTGTTCCTGTGTCAGTTTGCTGAGAATGATGGTTTCCAGCTTTATCCATGTTCCTGCAAAGGACACGAACTCATCCTTTTTTATGGCCGCATAGTATTCTATGGTATATGTGTGCCACATTTTCTTTACCCACTCTATCATTGGTGGGCATTTGGGTTGGTTACAGGTCTTCGCTATTGTGAATAGTGCTGCAATAAACATACGTGTGCATGTATCTTTACAGTAGCATGATTTATAATCGTTTGGGTATATACCCGGTAATGGAATTGCGGGGTCAAGTGATATTTCTGGTTCTAGATCCTTGAGGAATCGCTACACTGTCTTCCACAATGGTTGAACTAATTTACACTCCCACCGGTAGTTTAAAAGCCTTTCTATTTCTGCACATCCTCTCCAGCATTGGTTGTTTCCTGACTTTTTAATGACCGCCATTCTAACTGGTACGAGATGGTATCTCATTGTGGTTTTGATTTGCATTTCTCTAATGACCAGTGATGATAAGCTTTTTTTTTCGTATGTTTGTTGGCCGCATAAATGTCTTCTTTTGAGAAGTGTCTGTTCATATCCTTCGTCCACTTTTCAGTGGGGTTGTTTTTTTCTTGTAAATTTGTTTAAGTTCCTTGTAGATTCTGTATATGAGCCCTTTGTCAGATGGATAGATTGCAAAAATTTTCTCCCATTCTGTAGGTTGTCTGTTCACTCTGATGAGAGTTTCTTTTGCCGTGTAGAAGCTCTTTAGTTTAATTAGATGTCATTTGTCAATTTTGGCTTTTGTTGCCATTGCTTTTGGTGTTTTAGTCATGAAGTCTTTGCCCATCATGCCTATGTCCTGAATGGCATTGCCTAGGTTTTCTTGTAGGGTTTTTATGGTTTTAGGTCTTATATTTAAGTCTTTAATCCATCTTGAGTTAATTTTGTACAAGGTGTAAGGAAGGGGGTCCAGTCTCAGTTTTCTGCATATGGCTAGCCAATTTTCCCAACACCATATATTAAATAGGGAATCCTTTCCCCATTGCTTTTTTTTTTTTTTCTTTTTGTCAGGTTTGTCAAAGATCAGATGGTTGTAGATGTATGGTGATATTTCTGAGGCCTCTGTTCTGTTCCATTGGTCTATGTATCTGTTTTGGTACCAGTAACATGCTGTTTTGGTTACTGTAGACTTGTAGTATAGTTTGAAGTCTGGTGGTGGTATGCCTCCAGCTTTGTT